>NC_057807.1:456587276-456601470 GCF_018294505.1 Triticum aestivum | reverse complement strand
GTTTTTTTGCGAAATATGGTTGCCCGTCAGGTGGGTCCCAGCAGTCAGGGGGCAAACATTTTTTTCGCAAAATACGGTGGCCCGTCCAGTGGGTCCTTGCTGTCAGTTGGAGGAATCATTATTTTCTGCGTAATAAGGAGGCACTTACTTGCTGCGGCCATGGACCTAGCTGAGACTCTCCACGTACAGTATACTTCCGATGGAAGTCATTCCTTGACCATGTTGACCTCGCCGCGTTCCGTTGCATGCATGCGTCCATGGGCGTGGTGCATCCCCACTGTCAGCCTCTCACGTACAGTCATCTTCCAATGACTCTCGTTTGTTGACCATGTTGACCACACCGTGCCGAGCGCACCCAGACTGGAACGACCCAGAGATGGGGAAGACGGGGCAGTGAAGTCGCAGATGGAGAGGAGTGGGAAACTTCACTAGTTCGGGTGCGCAGTAGCACAGCCGTAGTGCCGCCCACGGGAGACAGGAGCAAGAACAGAGGTTGAAGAAGGAGCGCGGCTGTTGGATTAACATCCAACGGTCCAGCTGCTAAAATCATTTGTTGATTAAGTTGACAAAGCCGTGCGTACACGTCCGCTTAGCAGGCCCACAAGTCAGTCACCAAATCTGACGGGTCCCAGCTGTCAACGGGATGAATAATTTTTTTCGCAAAACAAGGAGGCACCTCCTTCCGTGCGAAGATACAGCCAGTGGGTCCCAGCTGTCAGGTGGAAGAAACATTTTTTTTAGCTTAATAAGGAGGAACTTTCCTTGCGTGCGACCATGGACCTCGTGGGTCCCAGCCGTCAGGCTCTCCACGTACAGTCCTCTTCTGATGACTCTCGTTTGTTGACCATGCCGCAGCAAACACATCGAGGCGGTGGACGACGGCGAGGCCCCGGACGGGAACGACTCAGAGATGGGAAAACACGGCAGTGGAGTCGCAGATTGAGAGGAGGAGAAGGGTTATAACTGGTTCTGTTGCAATTCATATCAAACTCAGGTTCACAGGACACGTTCATATTCATAGCCAACATTCACTATCAACAACTCAAAAGATTCATATATACACAAGCTCAGCATATCTATGCATCCAAGTGATTGATAGATCACACGACAATATTCATACATAATTCACAAAAAGATTCAAATATACACATGTTTAGTATGTTTATGCATCCAAATGATTGAGATCACAGCCAATATGATCCATGGACGAACTTTAATTACCTAGGGTACAGACTGGTAAATGGTGTTCAATCAGAGGTACTTCTTGCTAAAATTAGTTCTTGTATGAGTAAACTTTTGAGTACATAAGAGGCAGCACAAACAATCTGAACTTTGCTTGTAGGTTTATCCTCAAATAGTGGCCTCGTGCCGACGGAGGTTTGAGCAACTTGGCCACTACTTTCATCCAACTAGTTTACTGGCTCATCTTGGTCCTGTATCTCGCCAAAATTCTACATTGTAGACGAGAAAGGAGGTAGTCGAGAAAATGAACCACCCAAATTTTTTGTGCAGTTTAACCAAAATGGAGCATCCTTGGTGTGCAGACTGATTAAGTACCAGATGAATATACGCGTCAACCAACTTGTTTGGAATCTTTATACTCCATGCCATATAGTTCGCTACCATATGTACCGATAACCAAAAGGCACAAGTTGGGACCAAAGACTGGACTGCGTTTTTCTGGGCTATGCACCAAGCAATATTTTTGGCGTTCACTCTCCTAATACTTGGAGTTTGACAATTGGTTGACGCCGGTTGATACTCAAATGAATATAGGCACTTCTTGTCAACATCGATGCTTGTCTAAGTGAACTTTGGAGTACATCGCAGCAGCATAAGTACCTGTCCATCTGATCATTTTGTGCAGTTCTACTGAAATCACCAGATGTAATGATTTTCCTGCGAGTTCAGGATCCAAATTACTCCTTTATGAAATCGGCAAACAGTAGCACGATACCAAATTACCAATACATATGACAGGCACAATAATCAGGATAAAGACCAGTACCAACCTGTGTGAGGTAGCATATCAATTACTATTTCCTTTGACTGGAAGCTGAGATAAGCCAAGCGACTGACAGCAAAGGAAGAAAGCAAGTGGAGATTAGCGACTGACAGGAAAGGACGGAAGCTATCGAGGCAATGAAGCACCCAAAGTTTTTGTGCAGTTCCACCAAAATCGAGCATCCCTGTTGGCACATATATTGAGAGAGTGAGATTACTGTAATAGTGGGACTAGTTGATGAAACATACACTAAAAAATAGAAGCACCCTCATTATCTTAATGGGTAAAGTTACCAACATAGTAGTCTTTCTTAAAGAGAGGTATTAGTTCAACTCAACACTCAAAGCATTGCCATTTATCATAGGTTGCAAAACTTAAAAGTGCAAAGATAAAGGAGTTTCTCATGACAGTAGCACGATACAAATAGAGATGACAACAAACTAATATGGATGAAGGCCTTAGGCCCATACCAACCTGAGAAAAAAAGCTTATTCATGTAGTCCCATAAGAGATGATAAAGCACTCACTGGAATCACACAATAGTATATATTTTTGTGCACTTCAAATGTATGGTTGAAATCACTCTTGTTTACCAGTGCTGAGATTATATCGAAAGATTATCAAGAACTTCCAGCAGAGATAAAGCACCGGCTGGGATACAGTTCATTGTATTGTCTTGTGTAGTTCCACTAAAATGTATGATTGTCACAACATGATCCCTGTTTGCACAAGTAGGAACAAGGTGAAACCTTCATTAGCTTAGTGAGAAAGGATAGGAAGACATTAGCATATTACTCAAACAGTAGCATCAAATTCATGATGGACAATACGCAAAACATTGCCTCATTGAACCAATGGAAATAAATTGACATGCAAAACAATAGCACTATTATGTCATGACTCTAATAATATTCCCTCCCTGCTCCACCACATGATTCACCTCCATAGACAAACATTCACACGCACATGATTCAACATAGGGTCCTACTAAAGATTTGTTTAACTCCAACAGGAAAATTAGGCAGTAATAAATTAGTGGTACTTAAGTGCTCCTAATTAATTAAGTGAGGCGGCATAAGTGGAAGGGCTCCCTGGAGGATCGTCTCACATGTAAGGTAGTCGTTGCCGGAGCCCTTGAATAGCCTCGACTGAGGCCTCTGGCTTCAGCAAGATCGCCTTGGCACTGTTTATTCTTCTTCTTCTTCCTCTTCATGCTCTGTTTCTCTTTCTCCTCACCAGAAGGTGAAACCAAGTACATGATTGGCCTTCTAATTCAGAATTGGTTTTGTCAGTGAGGGAGTACAAGTGTACTAGTAAAAAACAACATTATTTTCTCATGGCAGTCGGAAAATAGAGATGAACACATGCATTAAATATCATTCTTACCTAAAGGAAGGTTATGGCGCCAATATGGATGATGAGGATTGGAACACATATCTCCCTTTGTGCAGTTCCACCAAAATGAACCAACTGTTCCATCTAACATTCCAGTTAAACAACACAAAAGTCACTTCTTTTAAGAAGAGTTTTGTGCAGTGCACCAAAAGGTCATAACAGCAACCAGGTGAATTGGATATCCCTGTTTGCACAAAAAGGCACAGAGGAAACAGTCAGAGTCTCAAACAATTACAGGCAAAAACATTTTGCTAAACTTGTCAGAGTCTCAAACAATTACAAGCAAAAACAGTGGCATGGCTTCATTTTTACTAGGGACATTATATTAAGAACAGCTAAGGCTGCGTTCGGTTCACAGGTTTGGTGCAGGATTTTCGTAGGAACACAATTCCTACGGTATTCTTTCCCTTCCAACCATTCGGAAGAAAGGTGAATAGTGTTTCATAGGAAAGCTGGTCTGGTAGTACTGATTCCATCGGATTAGAAACATCCACGCGCTGCTCATTTTTTGCGTGGAAGCCTGATGCAGGCTCTCACTGCCATGTGTTAGACAGGTTGGTGTGGTGTGTTTGCCGGAATAAAAAAAGCAACCTATGTGTGGTACGTGAGGTGAGGACAAGAGTAGTCACTGTGCAGCTGAATAAACAAATAGCATCTCATACTGCCAAGCATGCTACTCTAAAAGAACAAATCTGTACATTTCGTAGTCCATCCGAACACATTCTCTTGAGAGTTTCCTCCGGTTCGCTGTTCCATAGTTTTATACCTACATTCCTTTCCTATTCCTCTATTTTCATCAAGACCTATGTTTTCTGCCCATTTATTCCGACCGGAGCCTAAATATTTGGTATAAGGGCATGGGACAGTGGGTGCACCAGCAATACAGCACCATGTACGTAAGCAGGGGCATAAAGTGGTGATTCATAGTTTGTTGCCCCGAGAAACAAACATCCAAGAAACATATCTGGGTTGGTCCCATTTTTGTTCACTCTAGCCACCTACTCCTATGTGTGGATAGCAAATCTAGTCCTGGTCATACCACTGTGTACAGCGTTACCCCTATATTTCCCTTTTCGACCAAGAGACCGGTTGGATGACCAGTCTGTACTACTTTCATCCCATTTCCTTCCTGTTTGTACCAAGTCCGATGTACATACTAAATTCCCCCACCCCCACTTTATTTCAATGACAAGTATTTTCGGACGGAGGGAGTACAAGATTCGATCTCTATGAAGTAGCTTTACCTCTAACAATAGAAGAAGAAAAAAATAGGTGACGTTGGACCATCCGATCGAGAGGGGCTGAGAGGTAGAAAATAATGCACATGCAGCGACGTAGCGAGCTGGGGAAGTAGAGCTAAGGTGGTTTCGAACAAAGATATACCTGAAGGTCGTCGGGATGTGGATAGGTGGGCGGCGGGAGGCCGGATCCGCCCACAGGAAATGACGAAGGGATCGGAGGACCTCCCGCGCTGGCGCTCGGCCAAAGATAACGGTGCAGCCGGCAGTGGGTCTCCTCCCTCGCTGTCGATGACGGCCTAAACGCTGCCCCTCCTCCCCTTCACCAGCGGAGGGGGATACGTCTGGATCTATAACCATGTCACATCCCTAGCTTCAGGCATTGCTCTAGGTCAGCTTCATGTGTGCATCATGTCTATATTTTTGAAAACTTGAATTGAGGAATATTGGAAGCCTCAAAACCCTAAATAAAAGGGGGGCAAAAACCCTAGAAATCTTATTCATTGCTCCAAAAGGCTCTTCTTAAATGTTTGATAATTTTTGGTAAGGGTTCTGGTCCCAACCAAAGTATTGAACATTTTTAAAGAATTATTTTTGGGACTTTGGATTTAATTCATTAGCTATTTGAATTTGAATTATATTCATATAATTAGAATATAATTTAAATACCCCTGAAATATTTTATAAGCTTTTGGAAAAGTCCATCTAGCAGTATAAAATATTCAGAGGAGTTTTGGCATTGTTTGAATTATTTTTAAATTCAAAACAGTGGCAAAACAGATTAAATAAAAGAAAACAGAACAAAAATAGAAAACAGTAAATAGAAAAAAAAGAGAGAGAGAGAGAAGCCCAGCTTACCTGGCCTCACCGTGCAGCCCACCAGAACTGGCCCAGCTGGCCAGCCCATCTGGCCGGCCCAGCCCACCTCCTCCTCCCCCTTGTCATCTTCCTCCCCTCGCACCGAAGCAGCTCGGTGGCGAGCGCCGATGCCGCCTCGGCCACCTCCTGCTTCCACCGAGGCGTTTCCGAGCCTCCCCCTCACGCCTCGTGTCCCCTCGCTCCTCTTCCTCTCTCGCTGCTTCCTCTCTCTTCCCCGAACACTCTCCCCCCTCCTTTGTTTCCCTCCCCGAACGGAGCCGCCGCCACCGACGAGAGCCACCGTGGCTACCGGCCACCCCACGGCTCCCCGACGCCTCCCAGAGCTCCGCCGGTCCTCCCTCTACCTCCTCAACGAGCCACGAGGCCCCAGACGTGCCGCAACACCGCCCTCGATGTCTTCTTCAACCTCGGGACCGCCGGCCATCTTCATCAAATTCGTCGGCTCCGGTGCCTCCCCGAGCTCCCCGAGGCCACCGTCGCAACCCCTGTGAGCTCCACTCCGTTTCCCCCCCCCTTCATTTTTCTCGTTCCTGTGCCGTAGCACCCCGGCCACATTCCCGAGCACCGCCGTCCGCCATGGCCGCGTAGCTCTCCTGACCCGAGCCCCTCTTCTCGAACCTGTGGCACCAGCGCGCTTCTGGTGGCCCGCGGATGCCGTCTGGACCATCAGTTTCTCTTCTAGCGCGCCGCAGCCCAATCCCGCACATGGCCGAACTCCGGCCGCCGCCTCGGGCTCCACTCCGGCGAACCCCGGCCACCCCCGCATCTCCCGTTGGCCCTATTAGATGCGCGCGAGTCCGGGCATCCCGTAGAGCCCCTCCGCCGCTCTTTTGGTCATCGGAGGGCGAATCCCGACGCTCTCCGCCGTCCCTGGCCTCACCGGCGACGAGCCGCGGGTCAACTCCGGCGAGTTTGACCCGGGTTTGACCCCCCCTCTCTCTCACTGACATATGGGCCCACGCCCTTAACTAACCACGGTTAACCCCATGTTTAGTTTAAGTTAATCACAGTGGCCCCACGCGTCAGCTTTGACCGTGCTGACGTGGCCTTTGACCCGGCCCCACCTGCCATTGACACTAACTAGCCCTGTGTCACTGACGTGTGGCCCCCACACGTCAGGTTTGACCCCAGCCAGCCACAGTTGACCACTGACGTCATGCTGACGTCATGCTGGCGCAATATATATATTTCTGGATTTAATTTAAATCAGGAAATTCCAGAATATTATTTAAACTTCAAAAATTCATAACTTTTATTCTGTAACTCCAAATTGGACAAATTATATATGAAAAATTATCAGAAAAATTCAAGGAATCCATCTGTACCATTTTCATGCATGTTAGAACAACTTATCACTACTGTTTAGGACAAATGAAGTGAATGACATTTGAATAATCACATATGGAGTTTGAATTTGAATCTTGTATTCAAACCAACTTCATTTAATCTGTTGCTAGATGCATTAGCTCAAAACACATTCATTTTGCCATGTCATGATCATGCATCATATTGTGCATTGCATTGATTGTGTTCCTTTTTGTGTTGCCGGTATTTGTCCCCTCTCGATAGACGCGATACCGATGATGTGATCGTTGACACTGATGAAGACTCAATGTTATCTTCAGAAGTGCCAGGCAAGCAAAACCCCCTTGTTCATTTCGATACAATCCTACTCTCTCGCTCCTGCTCTCTTTTAATGCATTAGGACAACACCGATTCATCTGTTACTTGCTGCGGTAGCTGAACCCCTTTATCCTCTGCATGACCTGTCATTGCCACAGTAAATAGATGAAACCCACTAGCATGAGTAGGAGTTGTTTGAGCCCTGTTGTGCCTACTCATCCATGTTTGTTTGTCATGCCTGCTACTGCTTAGAGTTGAGTCAGGTCTGATTCATCGGGGATGAATCAGAGGTGTGTGAACATGTCCTACTGTGTGTGAGCTAAGTGTGTGAACACGATTTGGTAAAGGTAGCGGTGAGAGGCCATGTAGGAGTACATGGTGGGTTGTCTCATTGTAGCCGTCCTCAGGAACTGAGTTCTGTGTTTGTGATCCATGATTCAGCTACTACCATACATTGGGCCCTGAAATATGACCCCGCTCGACTTCTTATTCACCCTTGTCCTCTGTCCAGGAGTTGCAAGTAGTTTCTGGTGTTTGTAGTATGCTGGAGGCCGTGGACAGCGCTGACCGTAGGGGTGGGCTGTGATGCGGTAGGCACGTGGCCGGGTAAACCGGGCGCCCGTTTGGTGTCACGGAACCCTGTTCACATCGTTTGGGGCTGTGAGCGAAACTTCGGCCGGATCTCCTCATGGATGGAACCTGAATAGGCGATAAACCTGGACTAGAGACTTGAGTGTTTAGGTAGGTCGTGGTCTACACCCACGTCGACTTTCGCTTGAAGTCTGCCGAGCACATGTCGTGTGCAGACGCTAAGTGGTGGAAACATGTATGAAGAAGTACACCCCTGCAGGGTTAATATGATCTATTCGAATAGCCGTGTCCGCGGAAAAGGACTTCTGGGTTGCTTATATCAGTTCATAGACAAGTGAAAGTGGATACTCTAAAATACGCAAGATAAGCGTGAGTGCTATGGATGGCGTTCTCGTAGGGAGACGGGAGCGGATCCATAGTGGTGTATTGATATGGTGAATATGTGGACTCGTGTGCGCCACCTCAAAAGAGTTACTCGCAGTCGTAGTTTAGGATAGCCACCGAGTCAAAGCTGGCTTGCTGCAGTTAAACCCCACCACCCCTTTGTTGATAATGATGCATATGTAGTTAGTTCTGATGTAAGTCTTGCTGGGTACATTTGTACTCACGTTTGCCTATTTTATGTTTTTGCAGAGAGACTTCGGTCTCGCTAGTAGTTCCGCGTGGACTTCGACGTTTAGCTTGTTACCTCAGCTACGATCTTGTGCCCTTGGCAGGATCTGGTAGATAGTCAGGCTTCTCAGCCTTTTTCATTTATAGATGTCTGTACTCAGACATGATAGCTTCCGCTTGTGCCTTGACTTGTATGCTCTGATTGTTGGGTCATGAGACCCATGTTTGTAATGTCTCGCTCCTCGGAGCCTATTGAATAAACTACTTGAGTCGTAGAGTCATTTTGTGATGCCATGTTGTATTGCACATATCGAGCATATTGTGTGTATGTTGTTGAAATGCTTGGTATGTGTGGGATCTGACTATCTAGTTGTTTATCTTTAGTAGCCTCTCTTACCGGGAAATGTCTCCTAGTGTTTCCACCGAGCCATGGTAGCTTGCTACTGCTCCAGAACACTTAGGCTGGCCGGCATGTGTCCTTCTTCGTTCCTGTGTCTGTCCCTTCGGGGAAATGTCACGCGATGAATACCGGAGTCCTGTTAGCCCGCTACAGCCCGGTTCACCGGAGTCCTGCTAGCCCAGTGCTACATCCTGGATTCACTCGCTGATGACCGACACGTTCGATGCTGGGTCACGGATGCCTGTCCCTGTAAGTCTGTGCCACTTTGGGTTTACGACTAGCCATGTCAGCCCGGGCTCCTTATCATATGGATGCTAGCGACACTGTCATATACGTGTGCCAAAAGGCGCAAACGGTTCCGGGCAAAGGTAAGGCGACACCCGTGGGAATACCGTGCGTGAGGCCGCAAGGTGATATGAGGTGTTACATGCTAGATCGATGTGGCATTGAGTCGGGGTCCTGACAGCGTTGGTATCAGAGCTTGACTGCCTGTAGGTTTACCAAGCCAAACTGGTCGAAGTTGAGTCTAGAAATTCTTTAGTTATATAAGGGAATTGATTGTGGGATGGAACGTAAGGCTCTTTTTACTCCTTATACCTCATGCTCTTCTGATGTGAGTCATCTTATCTTTCCTACGGGGTTAAGAAACTAGGCTTTCTCTTCTTTCTATCAGGATCACGTATTACTAATCCGTAGACTTATAAGATTGTTGATCCAAGCCTCAGTTCAGTTCCTACTACTTCTGTATGTTAACTGATGATCTCGAAACCTTGATATTGTGCTTCTGAGTGGTTATGCCACCATTTTTTGTGATTGTCTCAAATCTTTTCTGAGCATTTACAGCCGTTATGCTGTCCGAGTCATCCCAGGTTTCTAAATAGTCTAAAGCATTTGCAAAATCCCTTCCTCCCGTTCCGATGTTCCTTTGGGCCAGATTAACCACACTAATCGGTGAGTTGAGGTACTTTGTTACCTCGGCGTATATGTTGGAGATATTATTATGACCCTAGGTGTCTTAGGGGATCATCTAGTAATTTAGCTATGATTTGTGTTCCTAGTGTGATGATTCTGGCCTTTATTCGCAAAAGCATTCCGTGTTGCTACTTAGTAGTAGGTATTCTATTCCTGGGTTCTTGAATCCGAGATTCACTCTACTTACTTCATGTTGATAGCAATTGCTAGCGCCTTTAGGATATTAGTAACCTTTGCGATAGTCCTTGAAGTCCGTGGTATCTTCCTCTTCCAAATACCATGAACTACTTATGGCAGAAGTTCCTCGTTGAACTGAAATATCACAACAGGATTATTCTTGATGAGTTCTTCAATATATATTGTGGCTCTGCCAGTTCTACCTTTCTGCATGGGTTATCCGGAAGAAATATGTGGAATTCGTTCGACATGCTAAACCATGCATCCACAACTCAGAAAATCGTATGTTCCTTTGAGTTGTCCCTCTTTAGTTGTCTTCTGACCCTCGTCTATCAATTGATAGTCAAGAGTATGCGTGCGTTCATTTATCGATGCCTGTTACTCTTGTGGTCCATCAAGCCATTCTATCGCAGAATGACTAGGAGAAACAAACTCTAGTACCTCTTCCCTATCCAGGATTGGGCCAAAGAAGTTGTGCTCCGCAGATCAAATTGCTAATCCAGCTTTTGGTTCTGTTCTACCTTGGAGTATTACCCCCTTTATGTCAGAATTGTCATGCGAACTGCACCAACTCTCATGAATTTTGACGTAGTGATACTTCTCACCATCACTAGTCATTCCTCGGCCCTCGTGTTGATGCAACCGGAATACCGGCAAATGAATCGTGATGTGTGAAATCAATACTCCCAGCAACCTCGTTGCTTGGTAGTTAAATGGACGATAACCTCATTCTCAGCATATTGATTATTGAATCGTCACCCTAATACTGATCGTACTATCTAGTTCTTATTTCGGTGCACCCTTCGATTGATGAGTTAGGATCTTGTCAAGTCCTCACTCATTTGATCATATCGTCTTGCCCTCAAAAGCGAGATTGTTCTCGAGCTTAATAACATACCGGTGGTTCGTGATTTTCCGAATATCCTCTCGGAAGTATTACCAGGTTGTTCCCTGGCTGTTATGTTGAGCTCGTAATCAAGTTGGTTTTCTTATAAACCACCCTTTCTCCAAGAATCTGTGTTAGATATCCCTGAGCTAGTTGGTTAAGCTAGACAACAACTTGGAGAGTTGGAAGATAAAAGCTTGCCTGACTTAGTTCGTTCCAAAAGGATATCCTTGTGTAGTGTGTGTTGAAGAAAGATGATATCTTCATCGATTGGTCCCTGTGATCAGTTGCTGGACCTAACGTCTTATCAATCCTTTGATTTGAGTGTGGGCTATCGTCAAATCAAGTCAGAACCAACAATGTTCGTAGTGTTGTCTTCCTCGTGGTTGATCCCTCGAGCATACACCATTATATCTTTTGGGTCTGACCAATGCTATCACCGTGTTCACACGATGGTGGAAGTCCAGTGATATGGAAATTCCGATGAGTTGTTGTTGAGCCCATTGACAACATCCTTATCTCCTCCATGATGTTGTTGAACATTAAGTTAGTGTTGGAAACTTTTGAAAGCATTTTCTTCATGCTAGCTCATGAAGTACTTGTTTGATGAAAGGAGTGACTTCCTTTGATTCACGTGCATCTTGATGTAAGTTGCCGTCGTGAATTCGAGAAAGTTTGTTTTTTGCTCCTTTGGAATCATCCCAAGTCGGTCATGCACGTGCGAAGAATTCTGTGGTCTGTTAGACTGATCATCTTCATTCCATATGGGTCCCTAGCACACCAAGCCACTGATTGATTTGTTCAAGGAGAAGAAGTTCCTTCTTAAGAGCATGCCTTATGCAAGGATTTTGATATCCTCGTTGATGGTTCCCCACCTGAACTCGGTAGTGTTTTATTATAAGACTACCACGTGATCATGTTTGTCTGGGACAGCGTGTTCACATGTTTGTAGCAGAACCAGCTCATGTTTTGGAGCTTACTATCGTAGTTCATTCCCCGAGAATCTCGCAACATCATCTCGTCGATTTGTGTTGCAAACTTTCGTTTTTCTTCCTAGACTCGATGAGTCCGGAATATCCTGACACCAACCAGATCTGAATCTCAGGCAGATATGATGGTTGGAATATTTCCCAAGAATTATAATATTGGTCGCGCGATAACCGGTAAAGTGGATGTCGTGGCCAGCACCACCCAGCCGAAGGACCTATTATTGTGGTATCTTGAATGAAGCAGTTGGCCACCTTCCCATAAGGACTTCGTAGGATTTACTTCCTAGTTGCCCCTATGGATTTTTGTGTTCCCGAAGTCCGACCTTTTACTTGATGTTCTAGATATCAACCATATCTATGAATGGGTTACACTAGCACATCAAGGAGAACATTAGAAGCGGAGTGCTAAATGTCTCTCGGTCGATCATCCAGATTTTATTTCCTTGGCTTCGCTAAGGTGAAATCTGAGAAAGTGTTATCTTCCTTTGCATCTGCATCCTCCATCACCATTCATCATGGTAGCAAGTTGTTTATCGGACCTTGACACGGATGTTGGTAAGACCTTGATGAATGTGGAAATGCTCAAGTTCTTGAGGGCACGCTCAAGCGCTACGTGTTATCATCGGCTCTAACTGGGATTCCTCTCAGTTTCCTCGGCAATGCTATGACCTTTTCAACTAGTGAATTAACTCTCTAGTGTTGGGTTCTTCCCCAGTTACTAGAATCATTCCTAGCATTTGCATTTTGTTCCCAGCTTGCACCGCCAATGTGCCATTCTACCATGGGTCTCTTCCATTTCCGGTGATAAGCAAAAATCATCCATTGCGTTGTCTTCAACAAGGTAATCCACATCATTCAAGTCCGAGTATGCCATTCTACCGACCCCCTCCAAATGATTGCTTGTGATTGCCTTAGGCTGGTTTAAAGAGTTTCAATGATCTCTGAATCAAAAGTAATTCTTTTTGCCACTTAAGGGGATATCTCTACGAGTCACCTTTCCCTAAGGTGTATCGTTATGCTATCATGGCAACTCAACTCCTCGCTACGTTGACAACCGATTACCACCTTAAGCGTGAAGTTGTTGTCTACCTAGTGAACCCCCGTCATCTGTCTCACTCCATTCCTTCAGATCTGTGCTTCGTCTCCCAGCTCAAGAGATGTTGCTATGTCTCATTCCGTGAGTTGTTCGATCTTCAAGAAGATCGACCCTTCTAGAGTCTCCTTCCCTCCAGGTCATGTTGGCAGGATTTCTCAGAGCAAGACTTCAAGACAATAATGGTGATCGAATCAACGTTCCTATGAAGTGCAACCTGGATCGTGAAGATTGTACTAGTTTGCGTTTCCCCTTCGTTCTACCCTACGCTTGAATCTCGAGACGAGATTCTTGTTTAGTGGGGGTGAGTTGTCACATCCCTAGCTTCAGGCATTGCTCTAGGTCAGCTTCATGTGTGCATCATGTCTATATTTTTGAAAACTTGAATTGAGGAATATTGGAAGCCTCAAAACCCTAAATAAAAGGGGGGCAAAAACCCTAGAAATCTTATTCATTGCTCCAAAAGGCTCTTCTTAAATGTTTGATAATTTTTGGTAAGGGTTCTGGTCCCAACCAAAATATTGAACATTTTTAAAGAATTATTTTTGGGACTTTGGATTTAATTCATTAGCTATTTGAATTTGAATTATATTCATATAATTAGAATATAATTTAAATACCCCTGAAATATTTTATAAGCTTTTGGAAAAGTCCATCTAGCAGTATAAAATATTCAGAGGAGTTTTGGCATTGTTTGAATTATTTTTAAATTCAAAATAGTGGCAAAACAGATTAAATAAAAGAAAACAGAACAAAAATAGAAAACAGTAAATAGAAAAAAAGAGAGAGAGAGAGAGAAGCCCAGCTTACCTGGCCTCACCGTGCAGCCCACCAGAACTGGCCCAGCTGGCCAGCCCATCTGGCCGGCCCAGCCCACCTCCTCCTCCCCCTTGTCATCTTCCTCCCCTCGCACCGAAGCAGCTCGGTGGCGAGCGCCGATGCCGCCTCGGCCACCTCCTGCTTCCACCGAGGCGTTTCCGAGCCTCCCCCTCACGCCTCGTGTCCCCTCGCTCCTCTTCCTCTCTCGCTGCTTCCTCTCTCTTCCCCGAACACTCTCCCCCCTCCTCTGTTTCCCTCCCCGAACGGAGCCGCCGCCACCGACGAGAGCCACCGTGGCTACCGGCCACCCCACGGCTCCCCGACGCCTCCCAGAGCTCCGCCGGTCCTCCCTCTACCTCCTCAACGAGCCACGAGGCCCCAGACGTGCCGCAACACCGCCCTCGATGTCTTCTTCAACCTCGGGACCGCCGGCCATCTTCATCAAATTCGTCGGCTCTGGTGCCTCCCCGAGCTCCCCGAGGCCACCGTCGCAACCCCTGTGAGCTCCACTCCGT
>NC_057807.1:456570664-456586645 GCF_018294505.1 Triticum aestivum | reverse complement strand
AGCACCCCGGCCACATTCCCGAGCACCGCCGTCCGCCATGGCCGCGTAGCTCTCCTGACCCGAGCCCCTCTGCTCGAACCCGTGGCACCAGTGCGCTTCTGGTGGCCCGCGGATGCCGTCTGGACCATCAGTTTCTCTTCTAGCGCGCCGCAGCCCAATCCCGCACATGGCCGAACTCCGGCCGCTGCCTCGGGCTCCACTCCGGCGAACCCCGGCCACCCCCACATCTCCCGTTGGCCCTATTAGATGCGCGCGAGTCCGGGCATCCCATAGAGCCCCTCCGCCGCTCTTTTGGTCATCGGAGGGCGAATCCCGACGCTCTCCGCCGTCCCTGGCCTCGCCGGCGACGAGCCGCGGGTCAACTCCGGCGAGTTTGACCCGGGTTTGACCCCCCCTCTCTCTCACTGACATATGGGCCCACGCCCTTAACTAACCACGGTTAACCCCATGTTTAGTTTAAGTTAATCACAGTGGCCCCACGCGTCAGCTTTGACCGTGCTGACGTGGCCTTTGACCCGGCCCCACCTGCCATTGACACTAACTAGCCCTGTGTCACTGACGTGTGGCCCCCACACGTCAGGTTTGACCCCAGCCAGCCACAGTTGACCACTGACGTCATGCTGACGTCATGCTGGCGCAATATATATATTTCTGGATTTAATTTAAATCAGGAAATTCCAGAATATTATTTAAACTTCAAAAATTCATAACTTTTATTCTGTAACTCCAAATTGGACAAATTATATATGAAAAATTATCAGAAAAATTCAAGGAATCCATCTGTACCATTTTCATGCATGTTAGAACAACTTATCACTACTGTTTAGGACAAATGAAGTGAATGACATTTGAATAATCACATATGGAGTTTGAATTTGAATCTTGTATTCAAACCAACTTCATTTAATCTGTTGCTAGATGCATTAGCTCAAAACACATTCATTTTGCCATGTCATGATCATGCATCATATTGTGCATTGCATTGATTGTGTTCCTTTTTGTGTTGCCGGTATTTGTCCCCTCTCGATAGACGCGATACCGATGATGTGATCGTTGACACTGATGAAGACTCAATGTTATCTTCAGAAGTGCCAGGCAAGCAAAACCCCCTTGTTCATTTCGATACAATCCTACTCTCTCGCTCCTGCTCTCTTTTAATGCATTAGGACAACACCGATTCATCTGTTACTTGCTGCGGTAGCTGAACCCCTTTATCCTCTGCATGACCTGTCATTGCCACAGTAAATAGATGAAACCCACTAGCATGAGTAGGAGTTGTTTGAGCCCTGTTGTGCCTACTCATCCATGTTTGTTTGTCATGCCTGCTACTGCTTAGAGTTGAGTCAGGTCTGATTCATCGGGGATGAATCAGAGGCGTGTGAACATGTCCTACTGTGTGTGAGCTAAGTGTGTGAACACGATTTGGTAAAGGTAGCGGTGAGAGGCCATGTAGGAGTACATGGTGGGTTGTCTCATTGTAGCCGTCCTCAGGAACTAAGTTCTGTGTTTGTGATCCATGATTCAGCTACTACCATACATTGGGCCCTGAAATATGACCCCGCTCGACTTCTTATTCACCCTTGTCCTCTGTCCAGGAGTTGCAAGTAGTTTCTGGTGTTTGTAGTATGCTGGAGGCCGTGGACAGCGCTGACCGTAGGGGTGGGCTGTGATGCGGTAGGCACGTGGCCGGGTAAACCGGGCGCCCGTTTGGTGTCACGGAACCCTGTTCACATCGTTTGGGGCTGTGAGCGAAACTCCGGCCGGATCTCCTCATGGATGGAACCCGAATAGGCGATAAACCTGGACTAGAGACTTGAGTGTTTAGGTAGGTCGTGGTCTACACCCACGTTGGCTTTCGCTTGAAGTCTGCCGAGCACATGTCGTGTGCAGACGCTAAGTGGTGGAAACATGTATGAAGAAGTACACCCCTGCAGGGTTAATATGATCTATTCGAATAGCCGTGTCCGCGGAAAAGGACTTCTGGGTTGCTTATATCAGTTCATAGACAAGTGAAAGTGGATACTCTAAAATACGCAAGATAAGCGTGAGTGCTATGGATGGCGTTCTCGTAGGGAGACGGGAGCGGATCCATAGTGGTGTATTGATATGGTGAATATGTGGACTCGTGTGCGCCACCTCAAAAGAGTTACTCGCAGTCGTAGTTTAGGATAGCCACCGAGTCAAAGCTGGCTTGCTGCAGTTAAACCCCACCACCCCTTTGTTGATAATGATGCATATGTAGTTAGTTCTGATGTAAGTCTTGCTGGGTACATTTGTACTCACGTTTGCCTATTTTATGTTTTTGCAGAGAGACTTCGGTCTCGCTAGTAGTTCCACGTGGACTTCGACGTTTAGCTTGTTACCTCAGCTACGATCTTGTGCCCCGGCAGGATCTGATAGATAGTCGGGCTTCTCAGCCTTTTTCATTTGTAGATGTCTGTACTCAGACATGATAGCTTCCGCTTGTGCTTTGACTTGTATACTCTGATTGTTGGGTCATGAGACCCATGTTTGTAATGTCTCGCTCCTCGGAGCCTATTGAATAAACTACTTGAGTCGTAGAGTCATTTTGTGATGCCATGTTGTATTGCACATATCGAGCATATTGTGTGTATGTTATTGAAATGCTTGGTATGTGTGGGATCTGACTATCTAGTTGTTTATCTTTAGTAGCCTCTCTTACCGGGAAATGTCTCCTAGTGTTACCGCTGAGCCATGGTAGCTTGCTACTGCTCTGGAACACTTAGGCTGGCCGGCATGTGTCCTTCTTCGTTCCTGTGTCTGTCCCTTCGGGGAAATGTCACGCTTTGAGTACCGGAGTCCTGTTAGCCCGCTACAGCCCGGTTTACCGGAGTCCTGCTAGCCCAGTGCTACAGCCCGGACCCACTTGTTGATGACCGACACGTTCGAAGCTGGGTCATGGATGCCTGTCCCTGTAAGTCTGTGCCACTTTGGGTTTACGACTAGTCATGTCAGCCCGGGCTCTTTATCATATGGATGCTAGCGACACTATCATATACGTGAGCCAAAAGGCGCAAACGGTCCCGGGAAAAGGTAAGACGACACCCGTGGGGATACCGTGCGTGAGGCCGCAAAGTGATATGAGGTGTTACCAGCTAGATCGATGTGACATCGAGTCGGGGTCCTGACAGCGTTGGCATCAGAGCCGGACTGCCTGTAGGTTCTCCAAGCCAAACTGGTCGATGTTGAGTCTAGAAATTCTTTAGTTATATGTAGGGGAATTGTTTGTGGGTTGGAACGTAAGGCTCTTTTTTTACTCCTTATACCTTATGACATTCTGATCTGAGTCAGTCCATTCTTCCACCCCAGCTCGTATCCGAGCCCACTGACGTGCTCATCGTGATCTCAGGAGTCCGTAGCACGCCCCAGCTCCTCCTGCCGTGCTTCCTAACCCCGACCCCGAGATTGCCCGAACTCCGGCAGCCGCAAAGGAGCTCGCCGCCGGCAGCTCCGGCCACCCCAGCTGCTGTCACTTACCTCTTTAGATGCGCCTTCCTCCCAGGAACCCGTAGGAGCAAACCGCACGTCAAATGGTGCTCCGTAGCGAGCGCACGGCGCACCTCCGCTGTCGGCCGTGGTCGTCGCCGGCGACACTCCGGCGACTGCCGACGTGGCACGCCTAATTAGCACTAATGACGCTCTAAACACCCCCCCACAGCCACTGACAGTGGGCCCCGTAGTGGGTCAAAGCCCGGGTCAACGCGGGATTAGCCCCTGTGTCACTGACGTGTGGACCCCACACGTCAGGTTTGACCTGGACCGCCCGTTGACCTGCTGAGGTCAGCATGAGGTCATGCTGACGCCATAATTCATTTTCTGGAATTATTTTAATTCTAAATATTCAGGAAATTCCAGAAAATGCCTAAAACTTCTAAAAATCATAGAAAATTAACCGTAACTCCAAATTAAATAAATTATATATGAAAAATTATCAGAAAAATTCAAGGAATCCATCTGTACCATTTTCATGCATGTTAGAACAACTTATCACTACTGTTTAGGACAAATGAAGTGAATGACATTTAAATAACCCCATATGGAGTTTGAATTTGAATTTTGGATTCAAACCAACTTCATTTAATCTGGTTTTAGGTGCATTAGCCCAAAACACATTCATATTGCCATGTCATAGCATGCATCATATTGTGCATTGCATTGATCGTGTCTTTTCTGTATTTGCCGGTAATTGTCCCCTCTCGATAGACGTGACACCGATGATGCGATCGTTGACACTGACGAAGACTCAATGTTATCTTCAGAAGTGCCAGGCAAGCAAAACCCCCTTGTTCATTCCGATAAAATCCCACTCTCTCGCTCCTGCTCTCTTTTTACTGCATTAGGACAACACCGAATCATCTGTTACATGCTGCGGTAGTTGAACCCCTTTATCCTCTGCATGACCTGTCATTGCCACAGTAAATAGATGAAACCCACTAGCATGAGTAGGAGTTGTTTGAGCCCTGTTGTGCCTACTCATTCATGCTTGTTTGTCATGCCTGCTATTGCTTAGAGTCGAGTCAGGTCTGATTCATCGGGGATGAATCAGAGGTGTGTGAACATGTCCTACTGTGTGTGAGCTAAGTGTGTGAACACGATTTGGTAAAGGTAGCGGTGAGAGGCCATGTAGGAGTACATGGTGGGTTGTCTCATTGTAGCCGTCCTCAGGAACTGAGTTCTGTGTTTGTGATCCATGATTCAGCTACTACCATACATTGGGCCCTGAAATATGACCCCGCTCGACTTCTTATTCACCCTTGTCCTCTGTCCAGGAGTTGCAAGTAGTTTCTGGTGTTTGTAGTATGCTGGAGGCCGTGGACAGCGCTGACCGTAGGGGTGGGCTGTGATGCGGTAGGCACGTGGCCGGGTATACCGGGCGCCTGTTTGGTGTCACGGAACCCTGTTCACATCGTTTGGGGCTGTGAGCGAAACTCCGGCCGGATCTCCTCATGGATGGAACCCGAATAGGCGATAAACCTGGACTAGAGACTTGAGTGTTTAGGTAGGTCGTGGTCTACACCCACGTCGGCTTTCGCTTGAAGTCTGCCGAGCACATGTCGTGTGCAGACGCTAAGTGGTGGAAACATGTATGAAGAAGTACACCCCTGCAGGGTTAACATCATCTATTCGAATAGCCGTGTCCGCGGTAAAGGACTTCTGGGTTGCTTATATCAGTTCATAGACAAGTGAAAGTGGATACCCTAAAATACGCAAGATAAGCGTGAGTGCTATGGATGGCGTTCTCGTAGGGAGACGGGAGCGGATCCATAGTGGTGTATTGGTTGGTGAATATGTGGACTCGTGTGCGCCACCTCAAAAGAGTTACTTGCAGTCGTAGTTCAGGATAGCCACCGAGTCAAAGCTGGCTTGCTGCAGTCAAACCCCTCCACCCCCTTGTTGACAATGATGCATATGTAGATAGATCTGATGTAAGTCTTACTGGGTACATTTGTACTCACGTTTGCCTATTTTATGTTTTGCAGAGAGACTTCAGTCTCACTAGTAGTTCCGCGTGGACTTCGACGTTTAGCTTGATACCTCAGCTACGATCTTGTGCCCTCGGCAGGATCTGATAGATAGTCAGGCTTCTCAGCCTTTTTCATTTATAGATGTCTGTACTCAGACATGATAGCTTCCGCTTGTGCTTTGATTTGTATGCTCTGATTGTTGGGTCATGAGACCCATGTTTGTAATATCTCGCTCCTCGGAGCCTATTGAATAAATTACTTGAGTCGTAGAGTCATTTTGTGATGCCATGTTGTATTGCACATATCGAGCATATTGTGTGTATGTTATTGAAATGCTTGGTATGTGTGGGATCTGACTATCTAGTTGTTTATCTTTAGTAGCCTCTCTTACCGGGAAATGTCTCCTAGTGTTTCCACCGAGCCATGGTAGCTTGCTACTGCTCCGGAACACTTAGGCTGGCCGGCATGTGTCCTTCTTCGTTCCTGTGTCTGTCCCTTCGGGGAAATGTCACGCGATGAATACCGGAGTCCTGTTAGCCCGCTACAGCCCGGTTCACCGGAGTCCTGCTAGCCCAGTGCTACAGCCTGGATTCACTCGCTGATGACCGACACGTTCGATGCTGGGTCACGGATGCCTGTCCCTGTAAGTCTGTGCCACTTTGGGTTTACGACTAGCCATGTCAGCCCGGGCTCCTTATCATATGGATGCTAGCGACACTGTCATATACGTGTGCCAAAAGGCGCAAACGGTTCCGGGCAAAGGTAAGGCGACACCCGTGGGAATACCGTGCGTGAGGCCGCAAGGTGATATGAGGTGTTACATGCTAGATCGATGTGGCATTGAGTCGGGGTCCTGACAAACCAGCGGTGAGGATAGAAAGCCAGTGTTTTTTGAAGGGAGAAAGATAGGGTTACAACCCCTATCTTGTTTAGATCTGGAGAGGATGAGAGTGTGTGAATAGAGCAGCCCTAGCAAGCAAGCGCGGAGGCTCCGGCCTATATATAAGTAGTGGGGTAGTTTTCCTTTTTCACTCCATCAAAACAATCGTTTAAAATTGTGTACTACTACATGCCAGGTCGCGGTTTTTTTAGTTGTTGATTGTTTTTTGAGATAGCTACCCGCTTGTTCCAAGTGGTGTTATGGTGTGCCAGGTCGCACTTTGTATCGTTCAAGTCTGGTAGTACTACAAGTCCCTCCATTAAATGAACAACCACCCCCTCGTAAAAATTGTGAACAAGCCCACAGCTAAAATTAGCGGAAACGTGGGTTGCCCCAACATGCATTATTATTTATATTTTCTACTCCCTCCATTCCTAAATATAAGTCTTTTTTATTAGCCACACCTAAGACAAGAATTTTTTTATTAGCAGTGAACCCCACATGTCATAGACACAAAAATTGTGGCAAGATTCCCTTAGGCAAGCCAAAGTGTGTCTAACAATTTGAGCAACTCAGGTTAGGCAAGTGTGGCAAGTGTGGGAAAAATAATGTGGCAACATAAGACAAACATAGTCACAATCCAAACAGCCCCGTGATTTTTTGTGACATGCATGAAAATTTGGTTAGTTAAATTTATAGTCAAAATTTGGCAAGGTGCATCAAATCAACACATGCAAGTATCAAAAGGAAAGTCACAGCATGCATGCATGCGTTGTACTCCCTCCGTTTCCAAATATAGGTCTTTTTAGAGATTGCAACAAGTGACTACTCCTTCCGTTCCTAAATGTAAGTCTTTTTAGGGATTCCACTACAAACTACATACAAATGTATATAGACATATTTTAGAGTGTAGATTCACTCATTTTGTTTCATATGTAGTTCATAGTGAAATCTCTAAAAAGACTTATATTTTGGAACGGAGGGAGTACATACGAAGCAGAATATGTCTACTCCTATATACGAAGTAGCCCATTTGAAATGTGTAAAAAGACTTTTATCGAATGCAGTGCTTTGATGTGTCGCGTCAACTCGTACAAGACCGAGAAATTTGATTACTACAACGCCCTCTCCCTCGCGGACTGAGCTCCAGTGCCTTAACTGCACCTGCCTTTGGCTGCATGACAGGTGGGCCAACCACCTGTTGGGCCCACCTGTCATGGACGCAAAGGCAGGAGCAGTAAGTAGAAGCTTTCGCTACACGTTATCCCTCCCACACGAGGTGGACGGACATGCAGCAGTGGATTCGATACTGTAGAAGTAGGAGTAACATCATTGTTCATCTTCTCGAAGAGGCGAAGAGCCAAGTGCAAACCAAACGTGGCAGTTGCGAACGCTCGCGTGGTGCGGTTCCTTGGAGTACTAGCCAGGCTCTTACATGAGACAAAATTGCTATTGTTTAACAATTAAACTCCGTTATCCATTGGTTGATACTCATTCTGCATAGGTCCACGCGCTTAGCACCGTTTCCTCCTGGGGTCACCAATGTTTATTTGCTAATTAATAGCATTCCATGCAATGAACTAGCCATTGCAAGTCATTAAAAGCATGCACACCTCTCATCTCTTATTGGTTGATACGTATGTCAAGAAACAAGAAACAAGGTAGAAGTTAATGCACCACGCCTAAGTGTTTTGGGACTATTTGGTTTTCGTAAGATGACTTACACACCTAGACGGAGGGAGTAGTATAGACCTGTAAACTGGAAAGGAGTATTTGCCTTTCTAGAGATTTCAACAAGTGACTAGACTTCGGCTAGAAAAAACAAGTGACTAGACTACACCGTGTGCAGTACCCCCTCCCTTCCGGTTTATAGGGCTCAAATCTCAAATCTCATGAACCAAGGAATTTTGCGATTGGAGGAATGTATCTCGTACTTTACAAAACTACCCTAATTAAACTCATGCATTAATTACGTAGTTCTCTCGTTTTCCTCTCCGCCTTGGTCGCGGTGCACAATATTGAGAGAGTGCTTGGATACGTTTTAGTCTCATGACTAAAAGTAGTGGGACTAAAACTTGTTAGCCTCATCCATGCTTGGATCCAAATACTAAAGAGACTAAAATCAATTTAATGACATTTCAAAGCATCCAGGCCCGCGTGCCATCCACCAAATCACAGCGAGGTGCTACAGTCGAGACTCACCTGTCACCCCGGTGTGGCCATCATGACACATCATATCACAAAACCCACACATTTACCAGAAGTGGTAAGGTGGCCTCCAAGTTGGACTGGACAAAGCAACCATCATTTCATTGGACCTTTCTTCCCTTCCTTGAAGAAAACCTCACTCCAGGCTACTCACTTCTGCCATTTTTCTTCTCTACCGACGAAGGAAAGGTGGGCGAATCAGTTATGCTGCTATATTTTCATTCCAATAATCTTCTTTTTGCGAAGCACTGACCGATTCTCACATCCTATTCTTTTCCCGTTTTTATTGCGATTATGGTTTCCTTTCGATTGTTTTTTGTTTGTCAGTTCATTGATTGATCCTGGAGCACTAGGCAAAGAGTTGTCGGCAGACAACCCACTGGAGACAGCGATTTCCATGAAGCGAGCACCGACCAACGAGTTGACCATGTTGGCGGGTCAACCCATGGAGACGAAGAAATCCAAGAAACAAGCACTGGCCAAAGAGTTGAGGACGTTGGCGGACGAACTCCTCAAAGAAAGTTGGAAGAATAGCAAGGGCCCCACCGTGCCTACCCCAGGAGCTCTAATTGCCACCTATGTGAGGCTCAAGACTGAGTTTGAGGAGATAGTCGCCGTTGAGAAGCAGTATTCCCCTGGCAAGGTCATGGCCCCCATCGAGGACGAGGAGATGGCCACCGGAGGGATGAGATCCCCCGATGAGCTGCACAAGGTAAAAAATAATGGCTTATTACCATAGTTGTGGTTTTTGATTATTTGCAATGTGCTTGCTTTTTGATTATTTGCAATGTGCTTGCTAATATGTTAGTGTTGTGCAGGTGCCGATGGTTGTCCTTGATGATTCCGATGTCGTGGCCCGTCCTGTTGGAATCGCCCCGGAGATCGATTCCGATGCCGCTGTCCATCCCATCGACATCGCTCCAGAGATCGATTCTGATGTCGCGGTCAGTCCTGTGGACATCGCCCCCGAAATCGATTCCCATGCCGCTGTCCGTGCTGTGGTCGTTGCCCGAGAGATCGATGACAAGAAATAGTTGGTCGCGCTAATCCTTCAGGGTAGTTTGCATTGCCCTGTGTTTAATTACCAGAACGATGCGTGTTATCAAACCATCTTAGGGCTAGTGCACTGTTTTGTGTGGGCGGATCTTGCTACTTTTGTTTGATAGTGAATCATGCGATGAATTATGCGAACCCTCTCTGAGTTATGGAAACAGATGTATCCTCACCAGCTTTTGATGTAATATATGGCATGCTTAGATGTAAGTTTGAACTGTTTATCATATCAGCAGGGCTTGTTTGATGATTCTTGGTGTTAGTAGGCTAGCTACTGTGCGAGCTATACTACTTGCAAAACACTCACCGAAGAGAAACGTCGGGGATGATGAGCTCGTGGTACGCTTATACTTATCCCTCGTCGATCGACAATAGCCCTAGCTCCTAAAATTGTAGGCTTAGCGATCGATCAGACAATAGTCGACATACATTTAGGCCTCATTTGGTTCATAGGGTAGGAAAATCGTAGCAAAAGTACAGAGAATGTGCAACACAAAATCATAGCAGTGCAGAGACGTACTCCCTCCGTTCCAAAATAGATGACCTAGGTGGGCTAGTTTGGCCTAGTGGGTTTTAGTGATATGACGTAGTACAGTGCCGTCCAGTCTTCGCGTGTGGTAGCAGTATTGCGGGTACAGTAAGTTTTCTTGAAGAAGCGGAATTCAATGAAGTCATGATGGTTCCTTCGTCCACACAACTTACGGTGGGAAAGGTTGGGCCTGCGATACGATCGGGGTAGACCAGGATAATTTTGTGCATGGCAGGTGGACCAGGATGGTCGACGTCCCACATGTCGGTGAATGAAAGTATTCTTTCCGATATAGAGGACGAGCAATGAGTATTCATTGTTTATTTTTGATGAAAGCTATTGTCTCCACTATTACTCCTTGACTTTGTCAATGCCTCTCTCTCCTCCACATAAGCGAGGACTACTTGCTATGCATGCAGCGGGCAGCTGGCGTCTTGAGGGGCCAGGGCAGTGAGAGCGGGCTCCGGAAGCGGTCCGGACTCCAGCATGGCCCACCTCACATTATCACCATATATTCTTGGAGTCCGTGCGCGGCAGGTGGCAATCTCTTCTCCCTCCCCCGTTTCTCTCTTCTCAGCCAACGCCCGCCGAGCGATTAGATTTCGGCTATCGACGATTTATTCAATTATGGTCCCACATGTCAGTGAAATTGCAAGACAACGTGTGTCCCCTCTGGTGAGCGGCGCGCGAGCCGGACTGTCGGGGTTGCGACGCGTATGAGTCGTAAGTGTGCCGCCTTTTCCTTTAGAACTTGTGAAGCGTAACATTTTCGCGCGATCGATCGATAGAAATCCAGAACAAAATGACGAGGGCGGTGCTTTCATGCTCGTTAGGCGGGCTAGTTCGAGTGATATGACGTGCTACAGTGCCGTCCACTTGCTTCATTTTTATCTAAGCAAGAGTTTACACTCGTATGCGGGAGGAGTGCGAAACACCGCGGATCTGATTTTGATCGAGGGATAACTATTCCCTGCCAAATAATGGAGGATTGTTAGCGATTATAGCATGATAGTTAGGGCATCTCCAGCGCTGGCCCACAAATTTACACCGGCATCTGTCCGAGGACACTGATGGATGCCATCCGATGCTGCCCGCATACCTTTCGACAACTATATGAACTAACCGGACGAAATTCATGCAAACAAAGCAAATTTCAAATTAACCGGATGAAATTCATTACATTTCGAAAACTTTTCCTACAAACTGGACGAAATTCATTACATATTTCGCACAATTCGTACTAAACCTACTGTAAACCTAATCTAAACGATCGCTGGCGCCCGACCACCATGTCCGGCCATGAACTACAGAAAGTCGGCCATTGCCTTTGCCTCCTCCTTATCTGCCTCGATAACCTCCTCCTCCAGCCGGAGCACAAGGTTATGAAGATTTCCACCTCCACGTCTCCGTCAAGCGGCTAATCGGCCGCCGATGTTTACCCCACCAAGCTTGGCGTCGATTGAGTGGAGTAGCTTTGGCCTTCCCGGGACCAGAGCGGCGGCGACCTACCGTGTACTACTCTTCCTCGCTGCTGGCTGCGCCCGCGCACGCGCACCGGCTTCGTGGTCGTGGTGGAGGAGGGCGGCCCGGGGGGTGCCGGCGATCTCCTTCGTTTGCTCCTGCGACAGTACGTCGAAGAGAGCTTTGGAGCGCGCCCGGAGCGGAGCCGCCGATGTCCCTCGTTTGCTCCTGCAACAGTACGTCCAAGAGAGCTTGGGAGCGCCATGAGGCCATGGTTGAAGTCATGCCGACAGAAGGAAGGGACCGGAGGAGAATAAGTGTGGGTCTTTGGCTATGGCTGGGAGCTAGGGCTCAAGTTAATATAGCGGGCGAATGGCAATGAGCCGGGGCAAACGGATGGACAACTGGCGCCGAAGTAGGTTCATCGGGCGTGAATGCGGATGCTGCTTCAGTGACTTAACTGCAAATGCGTTTGGGTGTCTGACATGCGGGCCCAATGGGCGTCTGGCCCGCATGTCAGTGACACACCAATTGCACCTGCAGTTAAGTCCAGTGAATGCGGCATTGACATTCTGGAGAGACGATGACCGTTTCAGGCGCGTGCGGACTGTTTGATTGGTCAACCATACAAATACGGAGCTATACGCTGAGCCAGCGACCATATAATCACCATATCTCGTATACAATGATCAAAGTGAGCTATCAAGACAAGTTCGATGACCGCCAATGCATTTTACTCGGTAATAAATGACCAGGATTGAAGGGGAATCCTAATTTTCTTCGTCCTCTGTCCTTGAGCTCTTGACAAACCAATGCACTATACGGTTGTCCGGCCACTCCACCCCAGAGCTCTCACCAAGCGTCGTTCATGCCACCGCGCCGCACACTAACCGGTAAGGCAGCGATGGCATCCCGCCGCGCCGAGTTCCTCGCCGCCCACGAACGCACACAAAATGGTAGGGAAGCGATGGCATCCCGCCGTGCCGAGTTCATTGCCGCTCACGACCTCACAACTATGTGGGAGGAATTTGAAGATGCCAAGGCCGAATGGGCGGTAGAGCAAGAGGCGGCCAAAGCCGCACAGAGGGAGCGGAAAAGTCAGAAAGAACTCAAGAAAAGAGAGGCCCGCTGCCGCAAGAAAGAAAAGGACGCACGCGCTGCTGCGGAGAGGTCAGCGAAGATCCAAGCACGGTGGGGTGTCGCCGACAAAGCCGGGAAGGAGAACGACGACATCTGGCCAGCATGTGAGAAGTAGTAGTACTAGTAGTTAGTGTGTGTGTCTGTGTCTGAGTACGAGCATGTACTAGTACTACTAGTTACTACTGTAGTTTTTAGAGCAAATTACCAGTACATTAGCCTAGACTAAATGGAAAAATTCCTATCCTATGCATCAAATGGCATCTCTTTCTCTATAGGAATTGAGATGCATGTAATCTCACTTCCTATGATTTTCATATTCCTATCCTATGAACGAAAGGAGGCCTCTGTTGGAGTAAATACTGTAGCTAGCAGTACTGCTGGTACAGTAGTTTTCTTCAAGAAGCGGAATTCAATGAAGTCATGATGGTTCCTTCGTCCGTGCAACTTCAAAGTGGGAAGTGGGCCTGTGATTTGACGGCCCATTAGTCATCGAGGAGCAAGGAAACCGCGTGGTATAGTATCACTGCTGATTGGTTCGCAAAAAAAATTGTATCACTGCCGATTTATAATTATTTTTTATTTCTGATGAATGCTAGCGTTTCAACTCTTACGATGAAGGGTGCCAAACACGGCACGTGCTGGATGTCCCACACGTCAGCGAAAGGAGTGGGACATGAACAGCGTGGTAGAGCCCAGCGTAAAAAAACAGCGTGTAGAGCGTCTCCACTTCTTCCACTTCTGGGTCGGAGACCACACGTAGTAGTACTTAGTTGTATGAATGATACAAAGTGCGAACTGCAGAGAAAGACACGTCTAGTTGGAAGGTCTCGGGGCATACACGTAAACAAATATAAAAGTTAATATGTGCTCCAACTAATATAGTAGTAGTAGAGTACTTAGGCACGTACTCCATAACATCACCGTGCATTGCACGTACAACATTTAGTGGTAGTACGTAGTAAGAGACAAATGCCGCCCAAGAGTTCCCTTCTCGACCTACTTTTGGGTGTTTGGTAGAGTGTATGGAGGGTGCATTAGTCCATACTAGTTTAGCACAAATAAACTAGAAGCATGCATGAAGAGAGCATGCATGAAGAGGGGTGTTGAGTTGAGCATGCATGAAGAGGGAACAACTATGTTGAGACGAGAACGCAACCAAACACACCCTGTATGCCACGCATGTTCATACCATTTGTGCCTTTCTACTTCACTTACTGCGCTACATTACTCAGGTTCGTACGTCCACTCCTGGGTACATGTCCGTCTCGTAGTTCCAGTGCCACGTGTTCTTCATATAGATGGAACGATCATTGCATAACACGTGCGCCTTGATGCTAGATGTCTCGCGTGTTGGCAAAAGGATGAACAAAGCTCATGTAAAAAAATAGTGGAAGAACATAGATTCCGAACGACCGAGAAGGAGCAAGGAACCTCGTGGTGGAGCGTCTGCACTCATAATATTTAATATTATTCAGCGATATAAAATTAACCAATCATCTCCACAGTGGACTGGAAGAGTACGAAACACGACAGCCCAGTGTAGTTACATCATACTAGTACATGGCTAACCCACGCTATTACCATATTTCTTGGCTTCCGTGCGACACCTATCTCTAGTAATCCAGCAGCCTGTATCGCTTCTCCCTCCTCGTCTCTATCAAAGTGCGGTGGGCTGGCGTTTCTGCCGTCTATTGAGGTCGATTAACTATCACATGTTAGCGACATGCCAAGAGCATTCTAAAAAAAATCCTTTCACATTCCGTTTTCAAAAAGAAAAAAATCATTTCACGTACAAATTTGCCTGTATGCTTTGAGCAACTTGCATGTCCTATACTGCTCCTGTTTGATACTCTAACTTAGCTAGAGGTTAGACTAACTCATGACTAACCCTGAACTAACTGTAGCCAAAGAGGTGTTTGGGTGACAGGGTTAGATTGACAATAAATGCACTTCATGGAGAGAGAAAAGTGATTTTTCAATGGTCCCAATGAGAACTAGTTAGCACCTCTTGGGTGGGATAGTTTTTTTGGTCGGTTCGGTGCAACTTGCTCCAATTTAAACCCTCATGCTTGGATACTTTAGGGATATTTGAGCCCCAACTAGCTCAAACTAACTCTAACCCATGGATCCAAACAGGGCCTATGGCCAGCCTCGACGCGGAGCAGTTGCGTGCACCGGCAAGCGGCACTCTCTCGGCCGTCGCGCCACTTCAAAGCCGGCGCCAGTGAGAGGTCGCCTCCGCTCTGGCCGGGCATTAATGCGGCACTGACGCTCCAGGGCGACGCTGACCGTTTCACGCGGGAAGCGTGTGCTGGCAAGGGAGTATAGGTTTTGAACCGTTTCAGGTGTAGTAGTAATGGTCGTTTGCAAAACTACTCAATTATTGCACTCAGTTTCCTAAGAAATTGTGGTAAAAAAGTTACTCCACAGCCCGCTTCCCTTCTCCTTCCTGCTCGTGATTTACGTGGCCATGTCAACGTGGTTGTGTCAAAAAAATGTCACTTCCTGCTCGTGATTTGCGTTATATAATTACAAGCAAGATTCTCGTGCATTGCACGGAACATCAATATGCATTTTTTTTACAAAACACCTGTTGTGATTGACCCATGCAGGAGAATCCCATGTGTAAAAACTAATGATATCTCGAGAATTTTATCGGAAAACTAGTATCTCGAGAATGTCATCGAAAAAATGAAAGATGAGAGATAAGGCGAGGAGGAGTGGAGCATGGTGGTGACTGGTGGTCGGAATGGGCGGAGGCATGGGGATGGACGGCGCCGGCAGGCGGCAGCGGCCACCATGCATGCTAGATTGTTCCAGAGACTTATTCCTTTTTTAATTGCTGAGCAATGAGGTTGCGGGAGATAATGATGTGGTGAGAGGTGCGGGAATCTTTTGTAAAATTATCATAGTTTGCTTCCTATCCGTCAGATATAGATCATACAGTCTGTATTACAAGATGGCAGGCACACCATCATCGCCAACTCATTTTTTTATAAGGGTATACAGATGATAAGTTTGCTGACTACTAAAGTAAAGTGGAATCTGTCCATGTTATGCAAGTAAATAAAGGTGATTGTTTATCATACGGGTAAGGTTGGATGAAGGGTGGTAGGAACAAATGCTCCGCCTAGAGCATGTGTGTGTGAGATGGAGTCTTAGTGTGTGTGTGTGGTGTGTGTGTGTGTGTGAGGGAGAGAGATGGAGTCTTAGTTTGTGTGTGT
>NC_057807.1:456520037-456570282 GCF_018294505.1 Triticum aestivum | reverse complement strand
AAGTGTGAGTGTGTGTTTTGCCCATCCAGGCGGAAGTTATGTGCACAAAAGAGGAGAACGATTCGATGTGGTGTTAGGATTGAGGGTAATTAACTACGTATGGAGACATAGAGACCTTGAACGTGCATGTGTGAGAGGTATACATGTATACGTGCGATGTGTGTGTGTGTGCGCGTGCGCATGATCGAGATAAAAGAAAGAAGACATAAGTCCTAAGATCAATGACATGGGAGAGACGGGTCGGTATGACAATATGCATGCATGTGAGAATGCAGGGAAGAAGGCCCGACAATTGAGCATGTGTTTTTGTCTTTAAGAGATAGTGGCGTGGGCTGGAGCATGCATCTATGGCGAGCAGAGGGGGTGAGGCGCAACGATTGTGCAAAAGGGATCAACCTATAAATGCATATGTATGGATAGACATATATAGTGTGGGTGATAGGAACTAAGACTCCGTGCGAGAAAGAAATGTTGACGGAGAAACTACAGATAGATACAGAGATGGAGATGCTAGCTAGAGAGACATCCATTAGTTTGGGTGTGGGAGATGACCGTCGGGTGGTTCAAAGGGTGAAGTTATATATGTGTGTGAGAGGGCACTTGACTGCATGTAGAGAGAAACATATGCAGTGTGCGTGATAGGAATCAAGAGTGAGGGCGAGAAAGAAGGTTGATGGGGAAACAGATAAATAGAAAGATAAAGATGCTAGCTAGTGCGCTCTAGAGATAGGAGTCGAGTGGATCAGAAGGCTGGGTTATGTGTGTGGGTGTGAGAGAGATAGAGAGAGGGTGCATGTGAGTCACATACAAACAAATATCAGAGAGAAATGAGATCCAGAGAGATGGAGTTTTGTGTCTGCGGGAGAGAAAGATATTTCACAACGAGAGTGATAGCTAGAGAGACATATGAGGGAACGCAAGATATCTCTAGGGAGAGAGGGTGTGTTTGAGTGACATACAAGAGAACAATGGAGAAATATGAGACCCTGGGAGACAGAGTTTGTGTTTGTGTGTGAGAAAGAGATATGGAAGAGGAAGAGTCGTAGGTTCTCATATCTAAGGAGCTAAAGACATCTCTGTATGAGGGGTGTGCGAGTGGCACATATGGGAATAGTTGAGAGAAATGAGACCCCGGAGACAAAGTTTTGTGTTTGTGTGAGATAAAGAGATTCCACATGGAGAATCATAGGTAGAGACACATAGCAGGGAGCGAGATATACTTAGAGAGAGATAGAGTGATGAAGGTCGATGGAGAGAGTATCGTCAGTGTGTTACGAAGATAAAAGATCATTGTCGACATACAGGTAGCATGAGAGATGCCTGAGAGACGATGAACGCGTATAAGTCCAGAGAGATAGTCCTATATAAGCATAAGTGATAGCTATATGAGACGAATATCTGGATTAAAGGGGATTCAAATATTTACTGGAGATCACGACATCCATAATATCATAACGCAAATTGGTGTATCAAACATGCATATTCATTTGAATTTGGGCACACGTGTAATGTTATATAGTTTATCAATATTGGTGATCCATAGATTCTTCAATTACAAACAATGCATGGTTTATATGCAATTAATGTCTAAACGGGATTACACTATATGCTGCATGTGTGAAACACATTATACATGTTTGAGAAGTTAAAAAAACCCGCATGAAACACACATTAATTATAGACAATTAGCAAGGAATGCATACATTGGATTTCAACATAAAGTGGTTTCAAATATTTGAAAATCCAAATTGATGGATACAACCTTATGAATCTGAGACCATGCCATTTGTAAACCATATTTATGTATAAATGGTGTTGTGCTTTTGAAAGTATATATGTAAAAAAAATGATGTATATAGAATGTAATTCCAATTGAAAATGGATCCCGCCCGAAAAAAAATAGTAGAATACAAACAGGATTCGAATTGAGTTGGCTTGGTAAACGTGCACTGTGCAAAATTTGAATGAAGTAGGGAAAGTCGCAGTAACCGCCCAAAACCAAAATCTGCGAGATGGAAATCACTACTGCCTATCCCTGCCGCGCAAAGCCTATCTGCTGGATTTCTATAGGTTTCGATAGGGGTAGGTTTGTAATTTCACCCAAACGTGACGTAATCGCCTCTGACCCGGATTCATACACAGTGGGCGCCAAAACACATTGTGCCCTCGGCCGAAATCGACTCCCTCCCCGATTCATATTCATACACGGTGGGCGCCAAAAACAAAGTCCCGTTGGCAAATATTTGGTGTATGCGAGATTACCGTCCTATCCCCAACCGACTAATGTTGCTGTGATGTAGTAGAAATTTGAAACGGGGGCTAAGTTTGTAAATTTCCTCGCATTTGAGACAAGCGCGCCCTGAATACATGGTCCCCCTTCCTCTCTACCTCCCTTTTCCCCATTCGTACTCCGTGGGCGCCAAAACACCCTCTCCACCCCACCCTCCTCCGTCCGCCACCCCATCCACCACCGTCCTCCTCCACCATGCCGGAGCTGATACCCCGACGCCGCCGTCCATTACAAGAGATCGACCTCTCTCATCCACGCCTTCGGACCAGGATCCTTGCATCCCGTCCTCTTGCTTCATCCCCGCCGTCGTCCACCTTGTCGGCGCCGCTCCTACGACCGTCTCGTCCACCGCGCCCCGCCGCCATCGTCTACCCTCCTAGATCTGCTTCCACGCTGCCGACAGCCATCGCTACCGCAACACCATCAAATTCTCAGCAGATCCGTACATGGCGCTGCACCAGAGGCAGTACTCTTTCGTATCTGATCAACTTATTTATCGCAGCAAGAAAATAGATTGCCACTGCTTTACTCTGATTTCTTGTCTTGGTTGCGAAGTTGCTTTTGTCCGGTTTGCACCTTCAGATCCACCATGGCACGCTCAACACTATACTCCCAATGCTTATGGTTTTTCCCCTTTTATGTTCCACACTAGTTAAATCACAGTAGACTAAATTTCAAAAGTGGGTCAGTCGATTTTTCAGAGCTCACCGAAGTTCGCCGGTGCGATCCAAGGGGCTCGGGTGGTTGTGGGGCCTCGCCGAACAAATAAAACTCGACACGGGTGGGGGTGGGGGTGGTGGAGGAACACAGGCGGTGGGGGCCGGTGGTCCGGCCGGTGGCCCGTGCGGTGTTCTGTATGGGAAGAATCAGAGATGAGGAAGAAGAAGGGTTAGGAGACGTAGGATCTTCATCCAACCGCCTGAAATGGTCGAGAGACAGCTAGGAGTTGCATTCTTAATGCGCTCTGGTTCATCATGTGTGGGCACTGTGCAACCAACATTTTATTATCCAAAATCTGCTTGCTCTTCTTTACCATGTTCGATAGTGTTGGCCTATACGTGATCGATAGGCTTTCAATTACTAGCGGCAATACAACACCGTATTTTCAAGCCAGTTCCACTTTCCCGATTTATATATCGTGGTTATGGTGTACCCCTGTTATGTACACTATGATCTGCCTAGTTGCTGTGTGCTCTTGTTATCATGGTTTGGCAATAAACTATCTATACAGTATATTATGAACCTATCATCTGCCAGCTATCCTTACTTTTGGAGCCTATTTTTTTCTGTACTTGTGCCAGATTATATAAATGCACGCACGATATTACAGCACACATGAGCTCTCTCATCAGAATCCAGTGATAGCAGATAAGTGTTTACAGTGGCGCCCCTATATTAGAATATCATCTGCATTACAAAGATAATCTCACAACTATTTATGTTTTCATGGTTCTTAGATATTATACGCAATTATAGTGAATATCAGAATCCGCGCATTAGAAGAATATTATGGAACACTGCAATGACTTACAAAATTAGCACCAAGGCATTGAGTGCCATTCTGGAAGCAATGAAACTCGTACGCTCCCCACCTGTTGATTCTTGTTCAGAATATCATTCTAATGACTATTCTAACCTCGAGGAGTCAAAGGCAGATGGTCTGTCCTGTTCACCCATCAAGGTGCCTGTTCTAATTTGGCAAGGTTTTATTGATTGCGCGTATCTTGCATATGTTGTCTTGCATTTCTTCTACTTTGTTGCACCACCATCTGCTTAGTTTACTCATCATATAACTCGAGATGCCATGCCCATCCATTATCAATACATATTTCATCTGTCGTCATACCATGTTTTTTCACTCAAATGCTGTTCCTGTGCATCAGACATCAAAAAGGAAGAGGGTGATTGCCGAACCTGAAGGAGCACCAGCAAAGTCCTTGAAAAACGTGGTGGTGCCAGAGAAATCAGATAGCGCCCCACTTATATTGGTTGTACAACTAGTGACACAAAACATAGGACCGACTCCAGCAGACTATACCCATACTTCACTGGCCACACCACTAGCCCCACCACACAGGACCTGCACTCCAGCAAAAGGTATACCGAATTCATTTGCCATAGCACCAGCCGTACCACAGAAAAATCCCACTCCAGCAAAAAGTACAGCAAGTCCACGGCCGAAGACCTATCTCAACTGCAGAGACGGCCAATTCCTGCAGATTGGAACCCCATTCCATTTATTCCCAGTTTAAAAGACAATGCTTTCAATGTTGTTAGGGACTACGTGCATATATTCCCATCATGGGAAGATTATAGTGAAGACAAACACCATTTTCACATCTTCCTGTCCAACTTACGTGTAAGTTCTATTATTCATGGTTATTATTTTCCTGTTTTCTGCTGATCGAACACATCAATGATTTACATTACATTGTTGTAACTAGGTGTGGGTCAATCTGGATAGTCATGACGAGCAAAGCTTGCTTGTACTTTTCAAGGAAGCATTGCAGAAGTATCGGTGTTACCTGAGGAAATCACACTTTGATGGCAAGTCTATAAATGAATTTCCGGTGCAGTCTCCTGTGCTAAATTTAGAAGACATTGAATAGAAAAACCTTATTATGCACTGGTCTCGTTCCCAGGATGAGGTACTGTCTATGAAATCACATGACAATTTGAACTTCTACTTTTCCGCATGTGCCTTACGGATCTTTTTTGCAGGAAATCAGCTCGAAGAAGAATTCCGGTTTGAAAAGAACGACAGGATATTGCAAATATGCTGCCCGCTGCTTTGCTCTTGTTAGTACCTGTTGTCCTGTATCACTGTACTTGCATACATACCTGGTTCATTATGTGACAGCAGTATGCATGATGGCTTTCTTATCAATTGTTCGCTCCAAACTATCTGATCTGTATGAATGGTTACATTAGTGTAGAATATATCCAATGCCAATGAACTTTTTTAGCTCTGCATTGTTCTTGTAAGTACATGTTGTCCTTCATCAGTGTACTTATATTGACATGTAGTTGTTCATGTACCATCACTCTGCATCTTATTTTCCTTTGCCCTCCATTTTCTACACATCAGATCTATATTTACTCTTACCATAAGGTTGGTACTGAAGAAGTTTAGCTGTGCATTGCTCTTGGCTGTGCCTTTTGCCTGTATCGCTGCACATACATTTATAGCTACTTGGTTATGTAGCATCACTCTTCATCTTATCTTAAATATTCTCCATTTTTTTCGTATATTATCACATCTATATTTACTCTTAACAAAATGTAGAATAAAGGCAATGCTTATGAAGAACATTCTGTGCTAAACTTCTTGAATTGCCCCCCATCAGCATGGACAAGGGCTTTATAGAGCATGTCTTCACTAGTAATGTAAGTTTGTCCTTCTCGAGTCTTCAAACTTTGTTGTGTATATTTGGTTAGGCATGACTACAACAGCTGTTTATTTTTGGTGTTTGCATCAAATTGCATGTTTAAAGTTTATTATGTAGTTCATAAACAAAAGTTTGTCCTTCTCAATTTAAGTTTTCAGTTGTACAACCAAGTTCCTTCTTCATACCATGTAAATTAAACTATACAGAGCAAGTGATCTTATTTTGCACTGCATGTATGCTTCTGTTCTTCATCCGTAATCCAGTGGTGTGGTGAACCTACCGACTACAGCACAATGTCATATTCTGCAATGTCTTAACTATGAACAATGTCATATCATTCTACTATTATTTAAACCGCCTCTTTATTTGCCAATCTGAAATGGGATAAATTGACAACACACTAACCATTGATACTTATGAGTTCTTGATCTGTAATCCAGTGGTGTCGTGAAGCTGCCAGTTCCTTCACAATGTCAATTCCTGCCATGTCTTGACCTGAACAATACCATATTGTGTTAATGCAATTTTAAACTGTGTCACTTTATTCGTCAGTAAGAAATGTGATGAATTGTCAGCACTGATACTTTTATGTGCAAAACCTGTCATCTGTCTGCTTATTTATCTTTCAGAGTGAGGAAGATATAAGTGTTGAACAAGCGCAGTCTCATCATCTTGCTCAACTGCTTGAGCTGCAGCTCCCCAGCATGGCTAACCTTTCTTGAACTCTATTGAAGTGCTGTCAGTTTTGTATATTATTTTGTCGGCGTGTTTATTTGCACTGGTGGCGATCTTTGATGCCCAGTGTATGTAATCTGATGTCTGCTTGTGCTTTATTATCATAGTGGCGAACTTTGATGCCCAGTGGATGTAATATGCCGTAATTTATTTATTGTATAGTCTAGGTTTTTTTCTTATTCACGATGCTGCAGTTATTTTACTGTATATATATCCGTCTTCGCAGTAAACCGGCCAAACCGTAAAATTACGGTACATAATCAGGCCGTCATGCAATCACGATGTATGATCCGCATCATGGGCCCTGTCAAACTGGCCCACTAGTAGATTCGGGCCTTTAATAGGCCGAGTAACCCCCGGCCCTCTTTTCGCAAGAAAACTCAATGGGATTTTAGGAGGCTGAGAAGTAGGCTGGGCCTGAAACGTGTCGAATAGCTCACGGGCCGGAAGCAGCCCGAAATGGACCCTGACCCATGATTGTGCGAATCAATTCACGGGCTTTTAACATGCCAAAGTTGTCTCGGTCCTTGTTTGGCCCAATCAGATATCGGCTGCGAGCAGGCCAGATGCAAACCGGGCCGTAGTTAGGCCCAACTATATGACGGGCTTTTAACAAGCCGAAATTAATATAGGGCCGAAATGTTAAATGGGCCCTTAACAGGCCAAAACTAATATCAGGCCGAATTACTAAATTGGGCCTTTAGCAAGTGGGCCCAAAAGCATAGCGTCCAGTCAACGGGCCGAATCTGATATGGGCCATAATTGAGCCCAAAGCCTCTTAAAGGGTCGGACTTGATCTGGGCCGTGATTTGGCCCAGAAAGTGGGAGGCTTTTAACGGGCCGGATCTTATATGGGCCATTATTAGGCCCAGAACGTGGCAGGCCATTAATGGACCGGATCAATTATGGGCCGGCATTTGGCCCAAAACAAGGCAGCCAGTTAATGGGCCGGCCTACTAGGGTCCTCAAAATCTTGTGGGCCTACAGCTGGGCCGGCCCATTAATGTCGGCGAAATCTCGTGGGCCTTTAGCTGGGCCGGCCCATTATGATCCGCAAGAATTTTGTGGGCCTTTACCTAGGCCGGCCCATTATGGCACACAAAAATCTTGTGGGCATTTACCTGGGCTGGCCTATTATGGCCCGCGAAATCTTGTGGGCCTTTAGTTGGGCCACCCATTATAGTCCGCAAAATCTCGTGGGCCTTTAACTGGGCTGGCCCATTATGGGCCTTAAAATCTTGTGGGCCTTTAGTTGGGCCAGCCCATTTAAACTTGATTGGCCGTGCCACGTGTCGACGTATCATAGGCGCCTTCTGTCCAATGAGTGGATGACATCTGTCCCAACGATGAGACGACACGTGTTTCCTCCAGCCAAAGATGATTTTACACATGGAAAATCCCCATTGGTCGGGGCTGTTAACAGGTTATCAGATCCAAAACCCGATCCGATAGCTTAACGGCGTTCCGTTACGGTGGATGCCACATGTCGGTCACCCTTGATGAAAGCACTTCTGTGACGCGCGATTTATCGTCATGGAAGTGGACACTTCCATGATGATAATTTTGGTAATGTCATCGAACACTTCTACGACAGCACAGGTATGACTATCTTGATTCTGTCATAAATTTGTCATGGATGTACATGCATGACAAAAAACGCGACCTACTATGACAAACACGTATCATCATGGAAGTGTATTTTTTTGTAGTGTTTAGGTGTCGCAAGCCTACTAATAACGGAAGGAGAATCTAGTGCGGAGCTAGATGGCAGTTCCTTACCTCCCCTCGTAGTTGAGGACAAAATAGTAGTTCGATCGTCTTTCAGGTTCTTCATAGTGATCAACAGATATAAATCCCAAGTGACTCAGAGAATAGAGCTATGCTCCCCGGCAACGGCGCCAGAAATTAGTCTTGATAACCCACAAGTATAGGGGATCGCAACGACTTTCGAGGGTAGAGTATTCAACCCAAATTTATTGATTCGACACAAGGGGAGCCAAAGAATATTCTTGAGTATTAGCAGTTGAGTTGTCAATTCAACCACACCTGGATAACTTAGTATCTGCAGCAAAGTGTTTAGTAGCAAAAGTGGTATGATAATAAAGGTAACAGTAGCAAAAGTAAAGATAAATGTTTTTGGGGGTTTTGTAGTAGTTGTAATAGTAGCAACGGAAAAGTAAATAAGCGAAGAACAATATGTGAAAAGCTCGTAGGCAATGGATCAGTGATGGATAATTATGCCGGATGCGATTCCTCATGCAATAGTTATAACATAGGGTGATATAGAACTAGCTCCAATTCATCAATGTAATGTAGGCAAGTATTCCATAAATAGTCATACGTGCTTATGGAAAAGAACTTGTATGACGTCTTTTGTCCTACCCTCCCGTGGAAGCGGGGTCCTAGCGGAAACTAAGGGATATTAAGGCCTCCTTTTAATAGAGAACCGGACCAAAGCATTAACACATAGTGAATACATAAGCTCCTCAAACTACGGTCATCACCGAGAAGTATCTCGATTATTGTCACTTCAGGGTTGTCGGATCATAACACATAATAGGTGACTATAGACTTGCAAGATAGGATCAAGAACACACATATATTCATGAAAACATAATAGGTTCAGATCTGAAATCATGGCACTTGGGCCCTAGTGACAAGCATTAAGCATAGCAAAGTCATAGCAACATCAATCTCAGAACATAGTGGATACTAGGTATCAAACCCTAACAAAACTAACTTCATTACATGGTAAATCTCATCCAACCCATCACCGTCCAGCAAGCCTACGATGGAATTACTCACGCACGGCGGTGAGCATCATGAAATTGGTGATGGAGGATGGTTGATGATGATGACGGCGACGAATCCCCCTCTCCGGAGCCCCGAACGGACTCCAGATCAGCCCTCCCGAGAGAGATTAGGGCTTGGCGGCGGCTCCGTGTCGTGAAACCTGATGAAACTTTTTCTCTGATTTTTTTCTCCCCGAGAAAGAATATATGGAGTTGGAGTTGAGGTCGGAGGAGGTCCAGGGGGCCCACGAGATAGGAGGCCGCGCCCTAGGGGGGGCCTGTCTCGTGGACAGGCTATGGGCCCCCTGGCATTAATTCTTTTGCCAAAAATTCTTATTAATTCCAAAAAGTGCCTCCGTGGATTTCCAGGAAATTCCGAGAACTTTTCTTTTCTACACATAAAACAACATCATGGCAGTTCTGCTGAAAACAACGTTAGTCCGGGTTAGTTTCATTCAAATCATGCAAGTTAGAGTCCAAAACAAGGGCAAAAGTGTTTGGAAAAGTAGATACGTTGGAGACGTATCATCCACTCTCCCGCAACCCGCTGTACCATCTACTTGAACATGGTGCTTTATGCTTCATATTATTATCCAATGATGTGTTGCCATCCTATGATGTCTGAGTAGATTTTCGTTGTCCTATCGGTGATTGGTGAATTGCTATGATTGGTTTAATTTGCTTGTGGTTATGTTGTTGTCCTATTGTGCCCTCCGTGTCGCGCAAGAGTGAGGGATTCCCACTGTAGGGTGTTGCAATATGTTCATGATTCGCTTATAGTGGGTTGCTTGAGTGACAGAAGCATAAACCCGAGTAAGGGGGTTGTGGCGTATGGGAATAAAGAGGACTTGATACTTTAATGCTATGGTTGGGTTTTACCTTAATGATCTTTAGTAGTTGCGGATGCTTGCTAGAGTTCCAATCATAAGTGCATATGATCCAAGAAGATAAAGTATGTTAGCTTATGCCTCTCCCACATAAAACTTGCTATCGACCTAGTAAAGTAGTCAACTGCTTAGGGACAATTTCACAACTCCTACCACCACTTTTCCACACTCGCTATATTTACTTTATTGCTTCTTTATCTAAACAACCCCTAGTTTATATTTACGTGCTCTTTATTATCTTGTAAACCTATCCAACAACACCTACAAAGTACTTATAGTTTCATACTTGTTCTAGGTAAAGCAAACGTCAAGCGTGTGTAGAGTTGTATCAGTGGTCGATAGAACTTGAGGGAATATTTGTTCTACCTTTAGCTCCTCGTTGGGTTCGACACTCTTACTTATCGAAAGAGGCTACAACTGATCCCCTACACTTTAGGTTATCAGGGGTCCGCGTTGGAATGGTTTGGGTGGAATCTCACGTACACACGTTCATTTTGCGCCGCCTTTCCTTTGGCTCTTTGGAGCTTCCTCCGTCTCACCGTTTCTCTGCAGAGTGAAGGACTCCTAGTGTTGCTGTTCAAAGGCTGGCGGTAGTACTGCTCCCCAGAGCGGTACTACCGCAGGCACCGGCGGTAGTACCGAGCCCCGACACGGTAGTACCGTGGGTGCCCATGGTAGTACCGCTCCATCTAGGCGGTAGTACTGTGAGCTCTGGCCTGGCACTGCTGCGCAAGCGGTAGTAGGGGCGGATGTAATTTTTTACTTCCGCGCCCTACGCGGTAGTACCGCTCTAGCGCGGTAGTACCGCTCTAGCGCGGTAGTACCATGCAGCCTGGCCAGGCACAGCGGCATGAGCGGAAGTAGGGGCGGATGTAATATTTTGCATCCGCGCCCTACACGGTAGTACCGCACCTGGTTTGCGGTAGTACCGTGTCGGACTTTTGCATAGATAAAATCTCAGTGGATGTAGTCGCGGATGTAATTTTTATATCCGTGCCTACCATGCCTGGACGTTGCCTGCCATGCGGTAGTACCGCATGGGGTCACGGTAGTACCGCGCCAGTGATTCTACCGCACCCTGTCGGTGCTCATCTGGTCGGGTCCAGACCCTGCCGTGCCCACGGTAGTACCGCGGACCTCCACGGTAGTACCACAGGCCCGTGCGGTAGTACCATGGGTCGCGGGTTGAGTGGTGGGTAACGGTTGGAATTGTCCCTTGACTATAAAAGGGGTGTCTTCTTCCTCTAGTTGACCACCTCTTCCATCCCCAAGCTCCATTGTTGCTCCAAGCTCCATTTTCACCCGATCTCTCTCCCTAGCCAATCAAACTTGTTGATTTTCTAGGGATTGGTTGAGAAGGCCCCGATCTACACTTCCACCAAGAGAAATTTGATTCCCTCCACTAATCTCTTGCGGATCTTGTTACTCTTGGGTATTTGAGCACCCTCGACGGTTGAGGTCACCGCGGAGCCATAGTCCATTGTGGTGAAGCTTCATGGTGTCATTCGGAGCCCCCAATTAAGTTTTGGAGATTGCCCCAACCTTGTTTGTAAAGGTTCGATCGCTGCCTCCAAGGGCACCAATAGTGGAATCACGGCATCTCGCATTGTGTGAGGGCGTGAGGAGAATACAGTGGCCCTAGTGGCTTCTTGGGGAGCATTGTGCCTCCACACCGCTCCAACGGAGACGTACTTCCCTTCAAAGGGAAGGAACTTCGGTAACACATCCTCGTCTTCATCGGTTCCACTCTTGGTTATCTCTTACCTTTACTTGTGCAAGATATATTGTGGTCTATCCCTTGCTTGCTTGTGTGCTTATTGTTGTTGTATCATATAGGTTGCTCACCTAGTTGCATATCTAGACAACCTACTTTGATGCAAAGTTTAATTTGGTAAAGAAAAGCTAAAAATTGTTAGTTGCCTATTCACTCCCCCCTCTAGTGACCAAACACGCCCTTAGCGGCCCTCCTATTGAAGCCCACAACACGGTATGATTCTCCAATTCGTTTCCTTCCTCGTGCATGAAAAAAACTCAATTGGGGGCTAGTCACCACGTGCCGCGCGCTCCCCCTGCCCATGCGCTTCTCGTAAGGCGTGAAAATCGTGTCTGTCGGTATCGTCGTCCTCGACATCTAGCCAGTGGTTGTGCTGCCCTGGCCTGCCGCCGTTAGTTGCAGCTCGTGTCGAGGTTGGAAGCTTGCATAGGAGGTCATCGTCGTGCACGTCATCGCATTGATGTATCACCCTGACGTCCTCTGTTCCAGCAAGTGTGTGCGCTACTTCATTCCCGCCACCGAAACACCGCGACGTCGAAGGTTGCAGCATTGGTAGCGCCGGACATCGCAGCTCAAAACACCCGGGCCTTGTCTCTCGGGTCACCGCGTATCCATGGCCATAACAGTAAAACAAAATGCTTGGCATAGATTTTGCAGGCTCCGGTTGCAGCCCACGGTTGCGCCACCCGTCATTGTCACAAAAACCGCATTCGTCAATTGAAGCAAAAAAACTGTCAGCTCTAGCTTCACCGGCAGCGGTCCAGCATCCCCATCATCGATTGCAGCTCCTTTTCCCGCTGCTGGTTGAAGCTTTTCTGTCGCAGCTTGCACAAGCAAACCGCTGGTCGCAGCAACAAATCACACTGCCAGTTGAAGCTTTTCTGAAGCCGGTTGAAGATTTTTGTCGCAGCTTGCACAAGCAAACCGTTGTTCGCAACAACAAATTGTTGTGTCGATTGAAGCTCTTCTGAAGCCGATTGAAGCTTTTCTATCGCGGCTTGCGCTAGTCGTGACAAAATATCGCGCTACCGGTTGAAGCTTTTTTAAGCTAGTTGAAGATTTTTGTCGCAACTAGCAGAAGCAAAAGTGTTGGTCGCAACAACAAAATTGTCTGCTAGTTGAAGCTTTTCTGTCGGTCGGTTGAAGCTATCGATGATGTCGGTGTATCATCTGCAGAGGTGTGTTCTAGCCCCCCGTGTCCGTTGTCTCCAGCGCCGGTAAGTGTCGATTGCAGCATGCTCGTGTCCGAGGACCCAAAAACTAAATCCGACCTGGCCCGAAACAAATAGGAAGTGCACTTTTCCCATTAAATAACCCACTTTAATCATTTGTGGGCATATACATAATATAGCATAGCTATATATCTATCAAGACCCTATTCTTGACTTATTTTAGGCTTTTAATTTGGGCCGAATCTAGAGCCCGAGCACGGGCCAACCATTAGTCTTCGGGTTTGGGCTGTCGGGCTCTCATCATGCCCAAGTCTTATTTTGGCTGTGTACATCCTAACTATGCAGTCAACCCTTTTGAATTAATAAAATTCATCTTTAATCCAAAAAATCTCTAAAGGCTTGGTTTCACACAACCAAAACCCGAAAAGAACTCATCATGTCACAGCCCTCTACTCAATTGAGAACAAGAAGGGTCAGAAATTAGTTAGGTTGAGGCTAAGTTTGTGACTGTTGAACTATTAGATTATCTTACAATTTGATGTGAAAATAGCAATAAAAGGCTAAGTATGTGATTGCTAAACTATGGAATATGTCTTATTAATTTGGTGAGGAAAAACAGTTGTGAAATGTTTGAAATTAAGTTATTCCAAACACTTAAATGGGCAAATAAATAATTCAGTGAATGGATACCGAACTATAAAAATCTATGGCGATGTCACGCTACTCTGTTCTTTAATGACATGACATAATTTGAAAGCTACTGGGAGTGAATGCAAGATGCAAGTGAGCAACTTTGGAAGATACTGAATATACATACATGATATAATCGGGTCTGTTATACTGCTACATTGTTGAATAATTATTTCTCAGTTTATGTGAAAACAAGTTCATTGTTCGGTGGATTGCTTTGCTCACAAAGCTTATTTGAGTCTAAATGTAATGGGGATTGATTTATTTATTTATTTTGCTTGGTTTATTTATTTATTTTGACTCCCGAACTGATTTTATTTTTATTTCGACTCGGGAACTGAATTTTTGTTTCACTCGAGATCACCAACTTATATGTTTCTAATAAGAATCTCGATGAGCGTTGTTTTGTTACTAGGTACGGAGCCCAGCTTCTTAGACAAGGTCACAGGTACTTCCACGCCAATATAAGCATGGTCAATTTAGTCATCCGTGACCAGCTCAACTCTAGTGAGGTAAGGGGTTCTGAGATATCCCCTGCTTTAATCTGGTATGGTTAGCTAAATAAGCATGACGTCTACTTAATAATCCAGAGTCTTTATGTGCTACTATCTTGAGAGCTAAATATTTTCTGGACGGCGATTTAATGAGTGCAAATCTAAAAAAGGACTCCTCTTTTACTTGGCAAAGTATCATGGCGGGAGTGAACTGTCTGTAAAACGGTTATATTTGGCGAATTGGAAACGGACATAAGATTGATATTTGGAGAGATGCATGGATTCCTAACTGTGCGAATAGAAAAATTATTACTTATAGAAGGGGACAACTACTATCAAAGGTCTGTGATCTTATTGACCCAGTCACGAATTCTTGGGATGAAGATCTGGTGAGACAAACATTCTGGCCAATTGACGCACAAAGGGTATTAGCAATTCCACTTCCCATCTGTAATATGCCTGACTTTATTGCTTGGAGCCATAAAAAATGATAAGTTCAGTATTTGGAAGAATGGAACCAACAACATGAGAAAAAATTGAAACAAGCACACGTAATGGGTAGAACCAATGTCAACCCTATATGGGGTAAGATTTGGAAACTATCCTGCCTGGCAAAAATTAAAATTTTCGTATGGCGTACACTGCATGGTACCCTCCTATGCGGAGTTACACTTGCCAATAGACATATAGAAGTTTCACCCATTTGCCCTTCATGCTCGAATGGACCAGAGGATACAAAACATGTCTTGTTTCGGTGTCAGAAGGCGAAAGAAGTTTGGGAAAAAATAGGCCTACAAGAGGTGATCCATAAAGTCTGTGTTGTTGATCACGAGGGAGATAGAGTGGGAAGTAGGAGGCCTCATTCAAAATGGCATTTGAGCCACTTTTGGAAATACTTCATATGGGTTTCGAAACCTTTTCCAAATATATTTTCAAAAATAAATAAAGAGAGAAGGTAATAGGACTCCTTCAATTATTGGAAATAAAAATGGGAAATGGATGTTGGAACCAATTCAGAATGGTTCGAAAAATATTTGAATCCAATTGGAATAACCATTTTGGATTTTATTGAAGTTTTCTTTATTTGGTTTTTTAATTATTTTTCTCCTAAAAATAAATAAATGGAAAATAAGGTAAAATGATTCCCTATAGTAGAAATGTAGATAAAAATGAGTTTGAAATCATTTTGGTATTTTAAAATATTTTTATTTGGTTTTTAAATGAACCACTAGTACTGTTTGCTTTAGTTAAATTTTGTGGAATTTATTTGCCGCTGAAAATATGTTCATCATTTAGGAAATCTTTTTCTGAAAATTTTGATATATAATATGCCTATGGAAATTTTGTTATTTTATTTTTCTTGTTCCATTTTTGTTTAAACAAAAAAAACGTATGTGCGGCCCATAACTAACTGTCGCCGACATGCGCAACACAGTAGACAGGCCGGCCCGTATTTTTTTTCTTTTTATTTTCATTAAGGTTTACGATTTTTTTACTTTTTTTCCTCGAATGAAATTTCTGGGAAAAATACTTTTTTAAAATAAAAACTTTGCGCATGCGCGCGGCCTGCCGGCGAAGTCTTTTTTAGGCCCATGCTATTCCCTTCCGTTTTATTTGTTCGACTACGTTTAGTCCCACATTGCCTTGCCTTTTGCCCCTAAGCCTCTCTTCCACCTATAAATATAGAACCATAGAACCCCAAAAATCATTCACTGTGGGTTAAATCAATATTTTGGTTTGACTAGCTTCACAAAAGAAAATTATATTTCTTCTCTCTGGCGGGACTTCTGAAAGTTGTTTCCTCTCTCCGAAGTCGTCTTTTCTCTATCTTATAAAGGTATCTTTTTTCGTATTTTTTATACTTCCATAGCTTATTATTTTTAGACTAGAGTACATTAGAATAATTAAATTTATAAATTAGTCCCTGTATTTACATCTTAAGACTAGATTCATAGCTCTTTTTCTTCCGTAAAACAGCTTGACCCTGATTTCCGAATAGCCATAACTTTTTGCTTCTTGATTTGAATCTACCAAATAAACTTTTTGCAACTTTTAGAAATTTGTTCAGATTCATACTCAAATCTCTTTCGATCATATCTTTTTATCCGTACCTCTGTTTCCGATGAACCCAACTGTATCGGATTCATATTGAAGTAATACTTCCATTCGCACAATTAGTGTCATCTTTCCAACATATAATTTTGATCTTAGCCAATTACTCTACTAGTCCACCAAAGAGTTGTTACACAACATTCTAAGCAGATTCAATGATATGTTGAATTACTTGATCCGTTATTTTCAATCTAGTAATTCTTTTTCCTACATTTTCATATTGACTTCCTACATCCAGTAGCATCATTAGTTTCAACATTTAATCTTTTCAAATTTGAACGATTCAAATTTGAACTCGAATCTTCACTTGATCATATCTTGTAAACTATAGCGCTTTTTCTGTTTATTCCTTTCTCAAATTTAATCCCTAGGCATATTCTAACATCTTGAGCCATCACCACACTTTTTCATCGAAATTAGGATCTGATCTTGCAAAATAATTTGATTGGTTCTTTCAGAGTTTTTGCAATCTTCCTTGGCATTTTTTGGGTCTTTGACTGATTGCTTATGTGTGGACAAAATTGCTTACTTACAATAGATTGATCGGAGTCTGACGAGTAGAACTATCTGGAATTATGAGTGCGAAGAATCTTCATCAACAGTACAAGGCAAGTTCACACTTTGATCATATTTTTCAATACCCAGTTGAAAGAACATGCAGTGCCCCCATGTTTGGTTTTGGTAATTGATGACAATCTCTATTGACTAGTGGTTGTCTTGAGTTATATTTGAAGGATTTGTCCATAGGCTTCTCTTGAAGTCCATGTGTTGGTTTCAAGGAGTTTATGAGTTGACCAAGGTGCTATTAAGGAATTATTCAAAGATTGGTCATGTGAGTGTTGAGCTTATTGCAAGCATGTCTTAAAGAAGAAGATTGTGTGATCATTCATGTTTACCTTCAAGACATCAACCAAATGAAGAGAGTTGGAAAGATTCAAGGTTGATCAAGACTAAGTCAAGGGTGAATCAAGTTGATCAACTCACAAAGCGCAGAAGATGTACCGAGAGGGATCAAGTGATCCCATGGTATGGTAAGCATTGTCCATTGCACTTTGTGTACTAACCCATGGTCTATGTGAGAATTCTATGTGGGGTTAGATACGTGTCCATGGGCTTGCGTCCAGAGGAAGATATCATACAACCCATGGAAAGGATGACATCAAGTGGTGATCGTCATCAAGATTGCCATGTGCAAGTTCAAGTGGAGCATCACGAAGAGATCAAGTGCTTGAATCTTGACATCCACTGTGGTATCAATGGACTTGTGAAGATGTGCTGAAGAGTGGCTCACCCATAGTGGACTATGAGGGAGCAATCATCCACCGGGTTATAGGACCGTTTGCCGTACTATCAAGGGGGCTCTCAAGTTGGTAGCTTGATCGTATCATTGGTAGAGAGCTCAAACCATTGCATCCTTGCATAATGTTTCTTGGTTCTTGTTTGGTTCTCTTTGTGAGTCTTAGAGCTTATGGTCATCTTGATGACAAGCTTGAGTTCATCGAAAATGGAGTTCGCATGCGTCTTCTGTGATGTTTTCGGTGTTGGAGGTTTTACCGGTCTTATCCGAGGAAGGGTTCTCACCTTTTTATTATGGGACTTTTATATTTTTCTTCTTATTGATATTTCTTTCAATATTTTGTTATCCCTTGCCGCTAGCTTTCCAACAAACTTGGTTTCATCGAATTCGGAGTCCGTTTGCAAAAATTGTGGTAGTTTTGGTGTTCTGAAAAGGCTGCAGCAGTACTACCGCGATTGGAGCGGCTGTAATTTTTTACTACCGCTCCAGAGCGGTACTACCGCGGCTCCTACAGCAGTAGTACCGCTTCGGACCAAAAAAACTCATCCCAAGTCCTGCGGAGGTAGGTACGGAAGTATTTTTTTTGTACCGCTCGCAAGCAGTAGTACCACTACCATTTGCGGTAGTACCGTGAGGTCGAGCGGTAGTACCATGAGGTCGAGCGGTAGTACCGCTCCGGCGGTTCTACTGGCCTTTTGCCTCCTCGCTGTTGTTTTTCAAAGGGGTACTAACGCCCTAGCGGTAGTACCGCTCCTTGGAGCGGTAGTACCGCTCTGTGCGGACTGTGAGCATAATGGTTGGATTTTCCCCCACCTATAAAAGGGGGTCTTCTTCCCCACTGAACCTTATCTCTTAAGCTCGTGTTATTTCCCCATTGTTGACCTTCTTCGAGCTTGCTAACTCTCAATTCCTCCAATGATTCTTGCTAGTTCTTGAGGGAAAAGAGAGAGGAGAGCTAGATCCACGTTTCCACCAATCACTTTCTCCTCTAAGTGAGGGGAACCCCTTGGATCTAGATCTTGGAGTTCTTTGTGTTCTTCCTCTCATTTTCCTCCCTAGCATTAGTTGCTTTGGTGGGATTTGGGAGAGAAGGACTCGGGCACTCCGTGTGCCCTGGCCATTGCATTTGGTGCATCGGTTTGAGTTCTCCACGTGATACGTGGAAGTTACAAGTTGAGAAGATTATTACTCTTGGGTGCTTGGTACCCTTGAGCTTGTTACTCTTGGGTGTTTGGACACCATAGAGCTTGTTCCTCTTGGGTGCCTTGGCTCCCTAGACGGTTGGTGTTGTTCGGAGCTCAATCATTGTGGTGTAAAGCTCCGGGCAAGCGTCGGGGTCTCCAAGTAGGTTGTGGAGATCGCCCCGAGCAATTTGATGGGTACCGGTGACTGCCCCCAACGGTTGCCAAAGTGTACGGGTTCGGTGACCGCCCCCAAGGGTCGCCATTTGTACGGGTTCGGTGACCGCCCTCAAGGGTCCATTAGTGGAATCACGGCATCTTGCATTGTGCGAGGGAGTGAGGAGATTACGGTGGCCCTAGTGGCTTCTTGGGGAGCATTGTGCCTCCACACCGCTCCAAACGAAGATTAGCATCCACAAGGTTGTGAACTTCGGGATACATCATCGTCTCCGCGTGCCTCGGTTATCTCTTACCCGAGCCCTTTACTTATGCACTTTACTTTGTGATAGCCATATTGTTCTTTTTCATATATCTTGCTATCACATAGTTACTTATCTTGCTTAGCATAAGTTGTTGGTGCACATAGGTGAGCCTAGTTGTTTTAGGTTTTGTGCTTGACAAATTAACCGCTAGGTTTATTACGCATTTGTTCAAGCCTAAACCATAATTATTTTAAATCGCCTATTCACCCCCCCTCTAGGCGACATCCTCGGTCTTTGAACTGGTATCAGAGCCTCGTCTCTCTTTGTTGGGCTTAACCGCCTAGAGAGTAAAGATGTCGACTAGGGGATTAGGATTCTCTGACACTCTTAGTTTCAATGGCACAAATTTTGATGTTTGGGTAATTCACATGCTTAATCTCTTTAGGTTCATGGACCCAAATTTAGAGCGAATTGTAGATATGGGTTTTTCTCCTCCAAAGGATCCCCAAAGCTTATCTTTAGAGGACGAGGAAAACTCTTATCTCAATGCTCAAGCTTCTAATGTGCTTTTCGATGCTTTGACCAATGTAGTTATATTTGAACTCATGCCATTCCGGGATGCTCATGAGTTGTGGACAAAGCTTCAAGATAAATATGGTGTGTCCAATATTTGTAAGGATGATCGTTCTCCCTCCACCTTCGGCCATGTTGCATTCTCAACTTCTACTTCACCTACATGTGGTTTTCCACAAGGTAATGACATGGTGAGTAGTGGTGTTCATTGCAATGATGATAGTGGGCTTATTATTGATAATCCTTCATCACTTTCTTATTGTAATGCTTCATCTTTGGACTTTAGCACTTCGAGCACTCCAAATATTTCACATGCTTGTGTTGATAGTTCTTGCATATCATGTAGAAATTTCTTGACTACATCTCATGATGATATGCTTGCTATATCTTGTTGCCATGATAAAAATGCATGTATTTCCTCGAGTTGTTGTGCTAACAATGTAGATGAAACCCAACACTCCATGGAATAGGATGTGGTCTTGAATGGTGCTTCAAGGGATCCTACATCATCATCTATTGCCTTTTGCTTTATGGCCAAGGCTTCAAAGGTATCTCCCACTTTGAATCCCAATATATCTTGTGATGATATTGATGATGGCAAGAGTGATGATGATGTCGATTATGATGAAGAGAATGATGATGTTGCCTCCTTAAAAATTAAGGGGGAAATGATTTTTAAAGCTCTTCTTAAGAATAAAATTGCTCGTTCCAACTTCATGGAAATCATGTCGATTGCTATTGAGAGCAAGATATATATTGATGAGTTGGAATCTCGTCTTGAGGAGATTGAGGTCACCATTGATAAAATGGAAGGTCATGAGCGTGATTACGCTAATGAGATTGTGGACCTCTCTCAAGCTCTTGAACTTGAACAAACCACCAAGGAATCTCTTGTGGATACTTTTGCTCTCGAATTATCTAGAGTGAAGGAATCTAATGATAGAGCTCTTGAGGTGGCCAATTTTTTTGAAACTAAAAATGCTAAGCTTGAAGTTGCTCATGGTAGACTCCTTGAGGATTTTGAGCACCTCGAAAATGGCTCAAGGGTCATCAAGGGTGAGCTCATCAAACTCACCGAGTCTCATGCTCAACTTAAAGCTTCTTATTTAAAAGAGCTTTCCAAGTTTCCTTCTCCTCTTGTTGTTAATGATGATGCTTGTGCTACTAACTCTATTTCTTGTGAAGCATCCATTTTAAAGGAGAATGTTGAGCTAAGGGCTCAACTTGAGTTGCTATCTAGCAAGTATGGGAAATTGGAAGAAAGTCATGAAAAACTTTCTAGCTCTCATGATGATCTTCTTGTATCCCATAATGTGCTAAAAATAGCTCATGAGGCTATGATTGCTAAGGTAACATATAGTGAGCCTCATGTGGATATTAGCACTACTTTTAGTCAGAATGCTATATTGCCTTGTGCTAGTCCTCGTAATTCGTCTATGCATAACATTGGTACATCTTGTGATGAATTACTTTCCTTGCCTTGTTGCTCTAATGATGAAGCTTATACTTCCTCTAGTACTTGTGTTGAGACTAACCATGTAGAGGAAATCAAAGAGCTCAAGGCCCAAGTCACTTCTTTGAAGAAAGACTTGGAAAAGAGTCATGAAGGGAAATCCACACTCAACAATATCTTGAGTGTGCAAAAATCCCCCAATGACAAAGGTGGACTTGGATTCAACTCCAACAAGAAGAAGAAGTCCAAGTTGAACAAGAAGAAGGGCCAAGAACAAGTCAAGAATTCAGCCAAGATTGTTTGCTTCAAGTGCAAAATTGAAGGGCATCATGTGAGATCTTGCCCATTGAAGAAGAAGGCCATTAGTGACAAGCAACAAGGTAAGCGGCCACAAGTTCAATCTCATGCTCAACCACAAGTTGAAGAAATGCCTCTTCCCAAGAATACTCAAGCTAATGCTTCTCAAGTTGAGAAATCAAGTGAGAAGAAAGTGAAGAGTAGACGTTGCTACTTATGTCGCGAGAAAGGTCACGTCGCTTCTTCATGCACTAGTGGTAACTTATCCAACCCAATCATTATTGATAATATCTATTCTCTTGGGAAGGATAAGGTTGGCAATGTGTTTGCCAAGTTTGTTGGTACTCAAAGTGGTGTCAAGAAATGAACCATTTGGGTTGCCAAGACTATTGTGACTAACCTCTTAGGACCCAACTTGGTTGGGGACCAACAAGCTCAAACTTGATCAATAGGTGTTGTTGGAGAGCATTGGAGACTTGGCTACATTATGAATAATTAAGGGGACTTCATCATTCTTATTGTCTCAAGCCAAGTCAATTGGGTTATCAAGTTTCTATGTTATATCCAATGTTCCTCCTTGCGGTAACTCGTACTTAAATTGTTTACATTGATAGTTACATGCCCCTAAGCATGTTGTGGTTGTGTACCTTGCATGTGTTTGTATATGATGTGTTTCCAATTTGCTTAACTTGAGTAATCAAGTATGTGTATGTTGGTTTGCACATCATGTACGTTTGTGTCGTGCATTCAGCCTTTGTGCATCTTGTTTGTTTCTTAGTTGGCTCTTGTGAGAGATTAACGGAATATCCCGTTATGGGGGAGTGATGTGCTTTGTGCACCTCGCAATCTTATAAATGTGTGTACATGAGGAATACCATCTAGTATTGATATTACAAGAGTATCTAGTCACTATGTGGTATGTCTTCTCATGAGAAATTCAAATTCTAAATAGTCCATTAATCATCTCTTGTTGGATCCTCTTATTGCCTCTTGTTAAGTTTTTATTGGTATCACATTATGGGGGAGTAATATGCTATGTGCATACTACAAGCCTAGAAAATGTGTACATTTGAGATATTGTCACCTAGAATTGATATTTGTAAATTATCTTGTTCCTAGGTGGCATGTTAGCTCTACAAGTTGCAATTCGCTTGTGTTTGGTGTGAAGATGATGTCGGATATCCTTGCTATCTACCACCGGGAATTACTTCCAAATACTTCTTGTCTTTTGACAATTGGTACTCACTTATGTGTGGTAGAAATTATTGATCATCTTCACGTTGGCGTTTGCTTTTTTTTGCCTTATCTCTTGCCAAGTTTGTGTCAAATCCCATTGCCTTCCGTGCCACTTGAGGATCTTGTTGTTTTCTTGATCTTGTCTAGTGTTTTCTTGATATAGTGAAAGTGGTGATCCTACCTTGTGCATTTTGTATTCAATTGCAAATTCTCTATAATGCACAACTCGTAGGGGGAGCTATACTATTTTCTATAAAACACTAATCTTGTGATCCATTTTAAGTGTGTGTTGGTGGACGACAAGCCGTTTCTTTTTGGTACTTGTGCCATCATGAAACTTTGTAGAGAGCTTGGTTTGTTTGGAACCATCCTCTCTTTTGGGAGTTTGATATAATTTTGTGTGTTCCAATGGATATCTCATTCCTTGATGTATCTTTGATATCTTCCAAGTGATGATTTCTCCATTTGGTATCCTTTTCACTTGGTATTTCCTTTTTTTGGTATCGGTTCTTGAAAGTATTAAGCATGCATATTAACTTCACTTAGTTTCCTTGGCATGCTTTCTTTCTTTGACCCAATATATAGGGGAATCTCCACCAAGTCTCAAATCGGATGAGATGTGTGTGAAATTCATTCTCATATCTATTTGCACATATTTATGTGGAGATTGTCCTATGTATTGATGTTTCTAACCCTTTGGTCCCAATGAGTTTGGGTACCATTTTGTTTGTGTTGTTGTTCTAGGAACAATTGGAGATGCATTGGATACTCGGCTCATTCAAAAGGAAGGTGTTGTCACCATGTGCTTATTGGAGTCAAGCTAGGATGATCAATGAACTACTTTCTACCTTCAATTGGTTTCTACTACATATTTCTGATGCTATCTCGGTAACAAGTATCATCATCTACTACATGCACACAATTATTACATCAACCATGTGTAGGTTGTATCATGGCATGTTATTCATTCTTTCTTGTGATATTTGTTTCCTTTCTCAAAGCATCCCAACAATGATCTCTTGTTGCTAGTTGTGATGTCTTTGATCGTTGTGTGGTAGGAATTCATTTATATATAATAAGACCATATCTAGCCATGTGCTATGCTTCCAAGCAAATATTTTATTGGTATATCTATGACTTCCTTTTGGATATCTTGTTCCTTCATGTTGTAACTATTCCAGGTGTACATCCTTCTTTGTAGACATATATCATCATGATTTTGTCTACCTAGAACCTTATACATCTAAGAGAAATTACATCTCTAGATGATATCCTTTCTTTCACGTCCACCTTGTCTTTCTTATGTTATTTCTTTGGTGGCTCCGTGAAAGCTTTTGTCTTGAGTGCGGGTCTTATCTCGTTGCATCTTGATGCACTCTTGTGTGGTGAAGATTATTTTCCTCTTGCTTATCTTTACGAGGCTTGCCATCTTAATTGGTATCCATCGTCTTGATGAGCCTTTCATCGTCTATCTTCACCACGGGTTGTCACAAGCATAGGTTCTCTACTTGCTTATTAGTAAGCTTGTGAACCCATTTGCCAGTTGTGTGTGGGAATGATAGGCCTTGCACCGTGTGCCTCATTCTTTCAAGACTATGTTGATGCTTAATGCTCATCCTAATTTTAGTCTTCTCAAGTGCTTCGCCATGACTCACACACATCATTTTGGTTGAGCCTATTCTTAAGTTGCCTCTTTTACATGTTGCTCAACCATGCGCTTGTTGCAAGTGCTAGGCTTTGTTTCCTATATGCTCACTTGCACTGGATGTGAGTTTCTATTGATTTTGGGGGAGCTATGATCCTATTTTGTGCACTTTGCATCCAATACAAATATTCTTATTTGTGCACAAATCATGGGGAGCTTCTCTAGTTTCTTTAGAACACTCCTCTGCTCATATCATAATATCATTTATTCTTGTGGCTCATAGGATCCTTGGTCTAGTTGGTTCAGTTGATATCCTTTGATTGCTTGCTTCAATTGGTATATTTTGACTGCTTCATGGCTTGGGTCTCTCTTTGTTATGTGTTTGTGGCATATCATTCTTTAGCAATCTTTGTGCCTCAATATAGTTTGTGTTCCTCCAAGTATTTACCTTTGGGTATGTGTATTGCATTTCACTCTCTTGTTGAGAAATACACATTTTATGGAGGACCACAATTTATATAGATTTTTGCCCATTTTGGCAATCGATGCCAATGGGGGAGAAGTTTCAGAGAGTTTTTTGGAGAAGTTTAGAGAGTTATCTCCTCTTGCTTTGGTTTTGTTCCTTAGCATTTGCATCTCATTCGCATGCACTTGGTTGTTGCATTGCATGGTGATGCATAATTCCTTATATAAACTCTCTTGAAAGTGATTGTCATCAATTACCAAAATGGGGGAGATTGAAAGAACATGCGGTGCCCCCATGTTTGGTTTTGGTAATTGATGACAATCCCTATTGACTAATGGTTGTCTTGAGTTATATTTGAAGGCTTTGTCCATAGGCTTCTCTTGAAGTCCATGTGTTGGTTTCAAGCAGTTTATGAGTTGATCAAGGTGCTATTAAGGAATTATCCAAAGATTGGTCATGTGAGTGTTGAGCTTATTGCAAGCATGTCTTGAAGAAGAAGAAGATTGTGTGATCATTCATGTTTACCTTCAAGACATCATCCAAATGAAGAGAGTTGGAAAGATTCAAGGTTGATCAAGACTAAGTCAAGAGTGAATCAAGTTGATCAACTCACAAAGTGCAGAAGATGTACCGAGAGGGATCAAGTGATCTTATGCTATGGTAAGCATTGTCCATTGCACTTTGTGTACTAACCCATGGTCTATGTGAGAGTTCTATGTGGGGTTAGGTACATGTCCATGGGCTTGCGTCAAGAGGAAGATATCATACAACCCATGGAAAGGATGGCATCAAGTGGTGATCGTCATCAAGATTGCCATGTGCAAGTTCAAGTGGAGCATCACGAAGAGATCAAGTGCTTGAATCTTTCCATCCATTGTGGTGTCAATGGACTTGTGAAGATTTGCTAAAGAGTGGCTCACCCATAGTGGACTATGAGGGAGCAATCATCTAGTCCTCATCGAGCCAACGCAATCAAGAAAGGTGGTCCAACTTGAGGGAGTCAAGATCGTCATCATCTAGCTCAAGTGGACCATGTGCAAGGCAAAGGTTTTCCCTTGATACGTTTTCTATTTTACCGGTCTCGTGGTGGTAGTTGGGATACCGGGTTATAGGATCGTTTGCCGTATTATCAAGGGGGGCTCTCAAGTTGGTAGCTTGATCGTATCGTTGGTAGAGAGCTCAAACCATTGCATACTTGCGTCATGTTTATTGGTTCTTGTTTGGTTCTCTTTGTGAGTCTTAGAGCTTATGGCCATCTTGATGACAAGCTTGAGTTCATCGAAAACGGAGTTCGCATGCGTCTTCTATTATGTTTTCGGTGTTGGAGGTTTTACCGGTCTTATCCGAGGAAGGGTTCTCACCTTTTTCTTATGGGACTTTTATATTTTGCTTCTTATTGATATTTATTTCAAGATTGTGTTAGCCCTTGCTGCTAGCTTTCCAACAAACTTGGTTTCATCGAATTCGGAGTCCGTTTGCAAAAATTGTGGCAGTTTTGGTGCTCTGAAAAGGCTGCAGCAGTACTACCGCGAATGGAGCGGATATAATTTTTTACTACCGCTCCAGAGCGGTACTACCGCGGCTCCTACAGCTGTAGTACCGCTGCGGACCAAAAAACTCGTCCCAAGTCCTGCGGAGGTAGGTACAGAAGTATTTTTTTGTACCGCTCGCAAGCAATAGTGCCGCTACCATTTGCGGTAGTACCGTGAGGTCGAGCGGTAGTACCGTGAGGACGAGCGGTAGTACCATTCCGGCGGTTCTACTAACCTTTTGCCTCCTCGCTGTTGTTTTTCAAAGGGGTACTACCGCCCTAGCGGTAGTACCGCTCCTTGGAGCGGTAGTACCGCTCTGTGCGGGCTATGAGCATAACGGTTGGATTTTACCTATAAAAGGGGGTCTTCTTCCCCATTGAACCTTATCTCTTAAGCTCGTGCTCTTTCCCCATTGTTTACCTTCTTTGAGCTTGATAACTCTCAATCCCTCCAATGATTCTTGCTAGGTCTTGAGGGAAAAGAGAGAGGAGATCTAGATCCACGTTTCCACCAATCACTTTCTCCTCTAAGTGAGGGGAACCCCTTGGATCTAGATCTTGGAGTTCTTCCTGTTCTTCTTTTGTTCTTCCTCTCATTTTCCTCCCTAGCATTAGTTTCTTTGGTGGGATTTGGGAGAGAAGGACTCGGGCACTCCGTGTGCCCTTGCCATTGCATTTGGTGCATTGGTTTGAGTTCTCCACGTGATACGTGGAAGTTACAAGTTGAGAAGCTTATTACTCTTGGATGCTTGGTACCCTTGAGCTTGTTACTCTTGGGTGTTTGGACACCCTAGAGCTTGTTCCTCTTGGGTGCCTTGGTGCCCTAGACGGTTGGTGTTGTTCGGAGCTCAATCATTGTGGTGTAAAGCTCCAGGCAAGCGCACTACAAAAAAATACACTTCCGTGATGATACGTGTTTGTCACAGTAGGTCGCGGTTTTTGTCATGCATGTACATCCATGAAAAATTTATGACAGAATCAAGATAGTCATACCTATGCTATCGTAGAAGTGTTCCATGACATTACCAAAATTATCATCACGGAAGTGTCCACTTCCATGACGATAAATCGCGCGTCACAGAAGTGCTTTCGTCAAGGGTGAGCGACACGTGGCATCCACCGTAACGGAACGCCATTAAGTTATCGGGTCGGGTTTTGGATCCGATAACCCGTTAACAGCCCCGACCAATGGGGATTTTCCACGTGTAAAATCATCATTGGCTGGAGGAAACACGTGTCGGCTCACCGTTAGGACAGATGTCATCTACTCATTGGACGGAAGACGCCTATGGTACGTCGACACGTGGTGTCGGAGTAATTGGACACGGATACCCCGAAGACGGCGAGACGATATTTCAAGACATCGGGGCTAGCAAAGCCCCTCAGTCCGACTTCCCGGTCGGCTGCTGACTGCTGGCTGCGGACTGCGCCACCAGGCCGACTGCTGGCTGCCGACTGCGCCACCAGGCCGACTGCTGGCTGCTGACTGCGCCACCAGGCCGACTGCTGGCTGCCGACTGCGCCACCAGGCCGACTGCTGGCCGCCGACTGCGCCGCCAGGCCGACTGCTGGCTGGCGACTGCTGGCTGCCAACTACTGGCTGCCGACTGCACCCCCAGGCTGACTGCTGGCTGCCGACTGCGCCGCCAGGCCGACTGCTGGCTTCCCGAAGTCAACTGCAGCCTGACGTGACCCCGACGTGACGACCGTACCCGGCACTGTTCACATGACGCCCCAGCCATCATGTACAGTGTCACTTGTCCCCTGGCACTATTCATGAAGTGACCCAGGGGACAAGGATGACACCCCACCATGCCACTAGCTAGCTAGCTACCATGCCTACATGGCTTACATCCTAAGCTAACTCCCCCTATATATATGAGCATCCATCCATCCATCCAGGATGGACTCACTCTCCCACACTCTCACTATGAGCACACAAGCACCACCACGGCCACTCCATTCGGCCACTAGCTAGCCACTCCCTCACTTGTGCTCTTATGCATATACGAGGTCAGATGCCTACGGCACTGACCTCAGATACAGCTCTAGGAGCACTCTGTACCAGATATACCAGATATACTCAGACATGCAGGAGTAGGGGTGTTATCTCTCCGGAGAGCCCCGAACCTGGGTAAACTAGCGCGTGCTACTCGCATACCCCTCCCTGGATATTCCGGCAGTAGTCTTGCCCTCACATGAAGCCACCTTGTGGCATATGTTGTCTTGCACGCCTCGTGAGAACACCACGACACGTGGCACGGCCCAACTGAGGCCCATTCCTGTGAAAAGGCCGGCCCAGTTAAAATTAGCAGGCCAGCCCATATAAGGCCTACTTGTGTCAGGTCCATTTAAGCCCACGGCCCATACAAGATGAGCCAATTCGGCCCGTCAACGGCCCATTAAAGATTTGACACCATTGCAGCCCATCGTCAGTTCGACCCCGTTAACAGCCCACTATATATCTGGGCTCAATATTGGCCCAATGAGATTTCGGCCTGTTAATGGCCCGTTTAATGGATGGGCCAATTTTCAGGATGTACATATTTCGGCCTTTTAGCGACCAATTTAAATGTTGGGCTAGTTTCCGGCCCGGTGTGTCTTTCAGCCTGTTGACGGCCTATAAATCTGATGGGCCATTTTTTGTCGGACCTGAGTTTCGGCCTTTTAGCGGCCCATTTAAGTGTTGCGCCAATTTTCTGGCCCGGTGTCACTTTCAGCCTGTTGACGGCCCATAAATCAGTTGGGCCATTTTTAGTCGGACCTGAGTTTTCGCCTTTTAGCGACCCATTTAAGTGTTGGGCCAATTCCCGGCCCTGTGTGACTTTCGGCCTGTTAACGGACCATAAATGAGTTGGGCCATTTGTAGTCGGACCTTAGTTTTGGCCCTTTAACGGCCCATGCCCTTCATGGTCCAATACCATCCCGGTTTCTCTTTCAGCCTGCTAAAGGCCCACAACGCAATTGGGCCATTTACAATACGACCTGACTTTCGGCCTCTTAGCGGCCCATGGTCTTCATGGTCCAGTACAAGCTCGCTGTCTCTTTCGGCCTACTAAAGGCCTACAGTATATTTGGGCCATATGTAGCCCAAACTTAGTAACGGCCTGTTAACGGCCCGTGAAATAAACTGGGGCCACCTGTTGCCCGCTTCGATGTCAGCTTGTTAACGACCCGGGAGGTAAGAGGGCCGACCATTAACTTTCGGCCGAGTAACGGCCCATTAACTTAATGGGCCGACTAAAGTTCGTACATGTCTTTAGGCCAAATTAGATAATTTGAGCCCATTACGACGAGCAATTATGCACAGGACCAAAACCGATCACGCAAAGGTACGGCATACAGGGAATAACGTTGCACATCCAGCATATATTACAGGAAATTACATCCACTGGGCAATCAAAGATTGATGCCAGTGCAAATAAATGAGCAAAACCTAACCATCTACAACGTCACAATCTGCAACCTCAGCACAGATGACGCCCATAAGCATGTGGGCAAGTTCTTTCTGCTTTGCTACACTGTCTCTGTAAACATTGATCAGTTGTTGTGTCGCACGACTCTGCACCTCTAATTCATCCACCATTTCCATCATTGCTTCAGCCATTAATTGGTTCACAAACATACATTTATTCCGTTGCATTCGAGACAGAGGATACTGAATAGATTCAGATGGCGATTTTGGCAGGCTTGTATTATTGATAGTGGAGAGTGTCTCGACCACTACATCATAACATAAATTAGGACAGGAACCAAACAGATTAATCATGAGTTATTGCCATATTACCTGGCCTAGATTTACTGGAAAGAAACAATGGGGTTGCCTTGCTGTTTTTAGAGTTTGTCTTCTTATCTTCAGCAGCCTGTACAAAATTAACACACTAGCATTGCTATCATTGGCCAAGTCAGATAATAGGAAAGAAACATTGACACAACGAACGTTTGGGCAAGTAGCCTACACCAAATTAACACAATATGGCACAGCTATCATCAGTCAGGTAAGGTAGTACGAAAGCAACATTGACACAATGAATGAATGGGCAACTAGAGAAGCACTACAATTCAGTAATGTGCGTGATATGAGATAGTACATTCATGCAGCTCAGTATGCAAAACTACCAGGCAGTTTTCCTTACAAAAATCAACATTGGCGCCTTTAACATTTTGCTACAACTAATTTTAGATCAGATAAATGTTAGATTCACGCCGATTAACAAAATACATGTTGATGTAAAAATATAGTGATATACAACAGGTACTTACATCAGCATTGGAGCACAGAGAATTCCCGCAAGATATTTTCCTCAAATATGATCCCAATGGAGGAAGTCTTCTATCGTTTAACCTTATTTTCTAAAAGAGAGATGGGTAAGAAACATGTAGAAAATATGATCAAAATGCTTTAAAATTTCATGATGCGAGGATACGCACATGCTTCTTAGAATGGAGTTGACATTCTTTTGCTGGACTGGAGCGGACTAGTTCTTTGGCCACTGGAATCTGCTTATTATCAGTGGGAGTTGGGTTTCTCTGTGCTGGAGCAGTATCTATGAAAAATGGAGTTGGTTTATTATCTCCTGGCGTTTGGATCTTTTGCAAAGACCTGGTCTGTAAACCTTCAGATTCTAACAGAGCCATCTTCCCCTTGCATGCCTTATATAGAAGAATGGTGATTCAGTTATAAAACATGCTACACCAGAGATGGAATAGGTACTGAAGAATAGAAAGGCATGACATATTGACATGTATTCCCTCCATCCGGAAATAAATGGACGGGTCTAGGCATATTTCAGTTCTAGATACATCCAGTTTTATCCATTTCTGCGACATTTAATCCGGACAGAGGGAGTATGATGTAAGAGCTAGGGATACGACAGGACAACACAGTAAAAAAAACACGGAAAAACCCACTCCAGAACCAAAGTATTCAAACCCACTGATATGAGATAGTACACTCATGCAGCTCAGGATGCAAAACTACCAGGCAGTTTTCCTTGCAAAAATCAACATTGTGGCCTTTAATCATACATTTTGCTACAACTAAATTTAGATCAGATAAAGGTTGGATTCACGCGGATTAACTACACGTTGATGTAAAAATATAGTGATATACAACAGGTACTTACATCTACATTGGAGCACAAAGAATTCCTGCAAGAATCTTTCCTCATAAACGATACCATTGCAGAAATTCTTCTATCTGTTAAGCTTATTTTCTAAAAGAGAGATGGGTAAGAAACATGTAGAAAATATGATCAGCATGCTATAAAATTTCATGATGAAAGGATACGCACACGCTTCTTAGAATTGAGTTGACATATTTTTGCTCGACTGGAGCGGACTAGTTCTTTGGCCACTGGAATCTGCTTATTATCAGTAGGAGTTGGGTTTCTCTTTGTTAGAGCAGTATCTATAAAAACTAGAGTTGGTTTATTATCTCCTGGCGTATGGATCTTTTGCGAAGGCCTTGTTTGTAACCCTTCAGATTCTAACATAGTCGTCTTCCCCTTGCATGCCTTGTATAGAAGAATGGTGCTTTAATTATAAAACATGCAACAGCAGAGAGATGGAATAGGTACTGAAGAATAGAAAGGCATGACATATTGACATGTATTCCCTCCATCCAGAAAAAATGGATGGGTCTAGGCGTATTTCAGTTCTAGATACATCCTTTTTATCCATTTCGGCAACATGTAATCCGGACGGAGGGAGTATGGTGTAAGAGCTGGGGATACGACAGGACAACACAGCAAAAAAAAACTAGTTGAATGTAAAACTATATGCTAGCGGAATACGTACAGAAATAACCAAGGCAACATACATGTGTATGATTGGGAAAATAAGATGGCATTGCAATAGAGCACTAGAACAGCACTTCAATGTAAAAAAAAACATGGTATGGTAGACATATGAAGTACATACTGATGAATAACAATGCATAAGACATTCAGAAGCATGATGTCCAAATTAAGCAGATGGCATTGCGATAGAGTAGAATGACAATACTTGAATTCGAAAACATGTTATCAGGAATGGAATAGGTACTGAAAAACAGGAAGGCATGACATATTTACATGCATGATCGGCATGCTAAGCACATGGCATTGCAATAGAGTAGATACACTCCAGGACATTATATGCATGTTGTACCCATATCACAGGCCAAGTTAGAGCAAGGACCTTGCGGGGTGAAGAGGATTCATCATCTTTCTGCAAGTCTTCTGAAGAACTGCCTTTACATGTTCCGTCATATTGGGTATCATTGACATCAAGTTTATTGGCCTTCACATTGCTCCGTGAGGTTCTTGTGGATATATCAGTGTGTCCAATTATATCTGACATGCATGGAAGACAACTAGTAGTTAGATTTATGTAAATGAGTGCCTGTAGGAGACGACATAAATAGTAGGACTGGGGTTAACTAGCAGCAATAGGTCTCATAAACTAAAGGGAGAACACAGATGAAAGCTACAGAATATGTATCATTTGTACTCGAGATTAACTAGATGGCACACAAAAGTATTAAAGAACAACATAGGTAATACTAGAAGTGGTATAATGTTATAATCACCAGCCTGTGGGATAGCATTGGCTGATGGATGATAACTATGGAACATCGTTACCTAAAGAACAAGTATCTTAGCTGAACTATGGAACAGCGTGAACTCCTGAACAAGACCCGTAAGAGATCAGCATGAATATACAGTGAAATGTGATGATCTATTTTCCGTGCTTAGATGAATAACAAAGCCATAAATGTTGCACACAAGTAAGATGAGGGTACAACCTATCTGGCTGCCATCCATAGGAGTGAGCATCATGTGCTGACTTGTCGATGGCCCTGCAGTTGTTGTGGCTGTCCATGTCGGGCACGCGCATTCGATGTAGGGAACTGTTGAGTGGGGACTGTAGCTCCCTTCTGGTGTATGCTTCCCTTGTTGGAGCAGCTGCGCTGAGTCAGAAGACGGTGTGTTTGAAGATGCAGATAACGCATAAAGTTAAGAACGACATATCTCTTTGATCCGAAGAAATACACTAAGAGATCAACAACAAGGTACGAGAGTGGTCACACGTCTGTTGACTGAAGACTAAACTAGGGTCACACGATTTTATTTTATTTTGGTACTGTTCGATCTACGCCGGATGGCTTGATGGCCGTCTTGTGCCTCCCGGCTGACACTGTTTGGAATCTTCCCCGAAGAGCCAGCGACCAACGGTAGAGCAGCCTGCCTCCGCCATCCATGGCCCCGTCCAAAACCCCGCTCCCCGCCCCACCGCACTGCCGTGGTTGCGCCGCCCCCGGGCCAATCCACAAAGACTCCCTGTCATCCAGATCCAGCGGCGGCAGTACCTTCAACCCTGCAACTCTAAAAGATAGCCATCTAGGCGCTGCTTCCGCGATGAACTTGCGGCCCCGCACCCTTACGTTAGACACCAGCCAACCGGCAGCCTAGGAGCTCCGCCGCCTCGAGGGGTGCTGCTTCCCATTGGGAATCGATTGGCCCTGAATAAAAATTCAGACAACTGACGCCTAAATAAAGTGATTTCAGATGAGGGTGCAACCTATCTGGCGGCATGGTGAAGTAGGCAGGTCCGGCTGCCGAGTCGGTGAGGCCGGCGCGGTTGTGGTGGTGACCGGCGACAGGGAAAGAGCGATGTCGCGACAGTCGACGGCTACGCGGAAGGAGCACCAGGACTCTGGACGGATCCGAAGTTGGATCCACTCCGGCGCCGTGAACAACAGCGGGGGTGAATCGGCTCCAGTATGGTTCACACGGCCGTCGTCGAGGCAGCACCAGCAGCACGGAGTAAGAGGCACACGGCCCAGTGTACGACGGCAATTGGACAGCGTCTCCGGCATTAGGGAGGAGGGCGGCTGTGAAATTGGTGCGGTGGGGGCACCATGGAGGTGGGGTTGAGGTTTCGCGGCTTGGGAGAAGGGAGCTTCCTGAGGAGAAGGTGATTTGGCGCCCACGAGGTATGAATGGGGGCGGGCGGGGGGGAATTGGGAGGGGAGTGGAACCATGTCTTACGGACGCATTTGTCTGAAATGTGAGGGGGAGTTATAGTTCTACCCTTGCCTATAGGCTTCTCGGCTTGGGTCTGTGTACTGAGGGTCGGGGATAGTAGAGTAACTTTGCTTCTCCCCAAATAGTGGGCGGGGGCAATTTCGGGCGAGGAGGGCGTGTTTTGAACTATAGTGGGCGCGAGCGAATTCGAGCGAGGAGAGCGTGTTTTGAAATAGTGGGTGCGAGCTATTTCGGGCGAGGAGAGCGTGTTTTGCGGACCATGGTTTATGAATTATTCGGCACATGTCATTTCGGCCGAGGAGAAGGTGCGCTTGGGTGAAGTTACAAACCTACCCTCGATGTACAACGGGCCAATTGATGCGTGTCCCACATAGGACGGTAATTTCGCGTCTCCCATTTATTTGCTCGGGCGAATTCCATCGAGCAGAGAGGATGTTTAACGGTTCGTTCAAATTTTGGGAGAACGAGCATCCACGTCTACCTTACCAAGTCGATTCGAATCAAATTTTGAAATATCAGCTGGCCACTTCTTTTTTAGATGGAGAGGTGATGCTCAGGAGTAAAAAATTTTTACATGCTCGTTGCTAGCGATTTACTATATGACAAATAGTTGACCCACTCAAAAACGCGAATCAAACCCAAAATGAAATATCTCGATTCAGTGAACTAGCTCGTTCAGTAGGTCAAAATAGTGAACTAAATCCAAAATTGAACACCTCAATCGAGTAGCATGTTGTACAGTATTATAGTACTCCATGAACATGTTGAAAGTTAAATTAATGAACTTGTTTGATATACGCATATATCCGTTCATGTGTGGATTGCAGACAACATGGTCTCCAATTTAAATATTTGAATGCAAGTTTATATCAGTCTTTGATGCATAAAACGCGACCTCCCCCTCTCCCGGACTCCTGTTCTCTCTCTCTCTCTCTCTCTCTCACTCTCTCGCCGGCAATCTTCAATTCTGTCACACGCATCCGACACAAAAACCTTGTTGGTCCCTCTCCCTTTCTCTCTCTCTCTCTCTGTGTGTGTGTGTGGGGGGGGGTCTTTCTAGTCCGCATTCGTATATACACCATCTATAGGTCTCTCTCGCACACTATGTATGATACTCTAGCTAGTCCAAGCTAGATATCTTGGGTGCACTCATTGTACGCACACAAATTCCTTGGCTCTTTGCCCGTAACTCTCTCACGCACCACTATGTCGTCTCGGAGCTCTTTCCCCCCTCTCTCAAACTCTCCATCCACTTGGGTCACACATACACATGCATATCTCACTCGCACTTGATAGGCCCATCTAAAACTCAATCTGTCTCCATCGTTCTCTCTCCATCTCACACGCACACACACACACACAGTCTCATGCCCAGCTAGCCAAGTATGATGGTCTCTCACTCAATTGTAGGCACACGCAGTCCCCCCTATATGTATATGACTAGCTAATCTTAGTCTCCATCACAAACATGTGCATGGTCTATCTCGATTTCTCTCGGGGCATCTTTCTGTCGCGCACGCACTCCCTCAATCTCCCACCCATATAGTCCCCTCACGATCTCGAGGGGATCTCTCTATCACAAACACACCCTCTCTCCCTCTCCTTGCGTCCATGCCATCCATGTGTCCCTCTCGACCTTTTTTCCTTGTTGGCCTGACCTCTATTGGACATGTGCTATAGGGGTGTCTCCCTCCATTGCAAACAATCACACACTAGATATCTTCGTGTATCTCCTCGCCTCGCTTTTCCATCTCGGAGATGCATGCGTGATATGTTCGCATAAGAAACGAAAAAACACAAACTCTCTCTAATTTATCGTTTGTTGTCACTTTCTCTTTCACACACATACTATTTTTGCACACTTACTCATTCTCCTTCACACGCACTTGATCTGTCTCGACTGAGGCACTCACCTCCGTCCATAGCACATAGATTTATTGAAAAGTCAAACATCACAAAGTTTGACCATGTACCTGGAGAAAAAGAATTACATCTAGTACGGCAAACATATACCATTAGATTCACCATGAGATGTAGTTTTTTATGATGTATCTTTGGTATTGTAGATATAAATAACATTTGCGTAAACCTGATCAAAGTTTCCAAAGTTTGACTTCTAAAAAAATTACATGCACTACATCATCGAGCGGATGGAATATCTCTTTCCCCCTCTCAGCTATCTGACGCACCACTCAGCCTTATTGGGGCTCCTCAATCTCTCTCAAACTTTATTGGTCAGTTTGGTTCGTGACCTGACCCTCATGCCTTGATGGTCGGTACTGCCTGGTGTGGACGTGAGATGTAAAATATTTCTGCCTAGCCAGGCTTGTGTGGTGCTGAAGCGTTTGGTTCATGCCTGGGCCAGGCAAAGCATCAACGTCCCATCAATCAATCCATGCATCAATTATTTAATGCTAATATCCATCCATGTTGCTGTTAGCCTCGTGGCCACACGGCCAGGCACGGCCAGGCATTCGAAATCGGTCGCTTGGGCCAGGCTACTTGCAGTGTGTGGAGTTCGGCCACGCTAATTAAAGTGCAAGGGAACCTAGCCCAGGCGGGCTTTCTTTTTCACAGGGTAGCAACCAAACAAGCGTGCATGAAATCCAGCCACAACCCCAGGCCACGCAAAAGATGCTCACGACGCAAGCCAAACAGGCCTTATATCTCCCTAGTTCACACATACACATGTCTCGCTCACCCTATACATATAGACCCATCCAACACTCTCTGCCCTTGTTCTCTCTCCATGTGACATGCACCCCCCTAAGTACCATAATCCCTCACTCCATCATAGGCTCTGTTTGGATCCATGGGTTAGAGTTAGTTTGGCTTAGTTTGGAGTCAACTAACCCAAAAAGATCCAAACAGGAGGGTTAGTTTAGGTTAGATGCATCTAACCCATCCAAAAAAACTAACCCATCCAAGAGGTGCTTATTTGGGTTAGTTCTTCTCGGGACCACTAATAAACACTTTTTTCTCTCGCTCTCCCCACAGCAGATCCCTCCCCACTTCCTCGAAGCTTCTCGTCCTCTCCCTCCCTCCCTCTCGCACCGCCCGTGAAGGTGCCTCGCCGTATCCGCGCTCCATCTAACCCTGCCATCCAAACACCTCTTTACTTAGAGTTAGTTCAGGGTTAGAATCTAACTCTAACCTCTAACTGAGTTAGAGTATCCAAACAGGGCCATAGGCGCAAGCACTCCCCCCCCTCCTAAGTGTGATTATCTCTTACTAGCCATCAGGAACGCACGTATTGTCTCCTTCCATCCATATGTCTATCTCGATATCTCTCGGGGTATCTTCTATCGCGCACACACCTTGTCATTCGATCTCCCACCCATGTAGTCCCATCACGATCTACAGGGGATCTCTCTATGACAAACATACACTCTCTCCTCCCCATGTCTGCATTTTCTCCGTACGTCTCTCTCGACCTCTCTCCCTTGTTTGTCAGACCCCTCTTGGCCACGTGCTAGGGGTCTTCCTCTCTCGGTTCCAAACAACCACACACTATCTCCTCACCTTGCCTCCGTTGTCGAAGATGCATCTGTGATATGTTTGCATAAGACAGGCATGCTTTTTCTCCGCTTTTATCGTGTGTTGTCCATGTCTCTTTCACACACGCACACACACTTTTTTCACTCTCTCTCTCTCTCTCTCTCTCTCTCGTCAGGGACTCTGTCACGTCCATAAGCATATGGATGTTTTGAAAAGTCAAACCTCAAAAAAGTTTGACTAGGTATATGTGGAGAAAAACATTTACATCTGGAACAATCATTAGATTCATCACAACATGTACTTACTTCATACTATCATTTATCGTTGGTATTGCCGATATAAGTAATTTCTTTATAAACTTGGTCAAAGTTTCAAAAGTTTGACTTTAATAAAATGTTGTAACTACATTATCGAACGGAGGGAGTAGCTCTTTCTCTCTCTCTCTCTCTCTGTGCTATCTCTCACGGGCCTCCCCTCTCACTCGAACTCTCAATACCGACGGATTATACGCTCACTGTGTCAGCGTATAGCTCTGTATATTGTTTAGTTGACCGGTCAACCAATCCACATGCTGCGTTGTCAGCTCGTGTTCTGTATCTTGGTGTGCTGGCCCATGTGGCAGTGGGTGAAAATAAGTAAACTAGAGGCCCATCTGACACACAGTGAAGGAAACAAAGTTGAAACCACTCGGGGTAGCACCCCGCATGCTAGTAAATTGAGGGCGCATTGAGGACAAACTTCTTGCGCGTGAAGGACACACTCGCGCACAATTCATCACTGCGCGGCGGCATGCACAGAAGGACGCACTCGCGCACACCCAGCACACAACACAAACCAGCACACGTGTACACCGGTGTCGCTGCCGGTTGAGATGGACGGCGAGGCAGCCAATAAGCGGAGGCCGCTTGAGCCAAAACCGCATCCGGCGAGCCTGGACTTCATCAGCAGCCTCCCCGACGACATGCTGCTCGTCATCATCGGCCTCCTCCCCACCAAATCTGCCGTGCGGACCGCCCTGCTCTCCCGGTGTTGGCGCCCCCTCTGGCGCTGCGTCCCCCTCAACCTCACCGTCGACAGCTGCCTCTGTGACGGGGATTGCAAACGCATGGCCGCAGTCTCCAAGATCCTTTCATCGCACCCTAGGCCAGCCAGACACCTTGACATCTGCATGTTCAGTACCAACTGCAAGGTCCAACCCAAGTTCGACGAGTGGTTCTTATCCCCCACCCTAGATCAGCTCGAGGAGCTCAGCTTTGAAGCTGGCCGATGTCGCTCTCTACCGCCATCCGCGCTCCGCCTCAAAAGTGGGCTCTGTAGGCCAAAACATGTGCCAAATTCACTTGTGATGCATTTGGCATCGATGTCCCTCCATTGCTCACCTGGTGCCCCAATCTGGAGCACCTACTTTGCTTCGGTGCCAAATTAACTCACACAATGAAAAAACACTGCGTGGGAGCAAGAGAGGACTGAGGCAATAAAAAACACTTGTTTGGGAGAGTGAGAGGCTGGTGTAGTTGGTTTGATTGATTTGTTTATACATGTGGGTCTGTGTGCACAGCGGTGCCAACTCTCTCACATTGCGAGAGCGGTGCCAAAATCTTTTGATTTGACATCGATGCGTATTATGTGGCATACTTTTGTGAAATATGGCATCGGCCACATAGTGGGAAGGCAACAAATGCCCAAGCTCTTCACGTGCTCCTAGTTAAATGAGAGGAAACAGAAACAGAGAGAGGGAGAGGGAGAGAGAGAGAGTGAAAAAATATCACTAGCCAGCCAACCCTATCGTATGAGCGAATGATATTGGTACCTCTTCATGACACAGCAATCTTATGCAGCCAGCTGCTCTAATATGTTCTCTTCTTTTGCAGATAAAAAAAGACCCAAAAGTGAAAAATGTGCTACACTATAACAATCTCATCGAATGCCTTGATCTCCATCTTACAGAAATTGATTTGATCGACTACCGAGGCAGCACATCTGAGATTAAATTGGCTAGGTTCTTTGTTGCGGAGTCAAGTGTGCTCAAGGTAATGAGGTTTGGTGTTCTCTGGCGCAATAATGAATGGCGTGCTGATCACCGCAAGCGTCTAAGCCTAAATGACAAAGTCTCCGCAGAAGCTGAATTTGTTTTTGAAACATCAAGTGGCCAGAGACTCGAAAACTTATTTGCCCATTAGTGACTTGTCAGGGCGGTGGATTTTAGTTTGTACGATAACGCTGCATCCACCTAAAGTAACAAAAGTTCTTACGTGAACTTCCTAGTAATTCCCTCTTCCTAGGTGCAGCATTACTCCTAACATTTGTAATATCAGTTTGAAACTTGTAATATTATCGTGTCATATTCCTGTGTTTTCAAAATCCTGCGAATCAAACAGGTCCTGAGTTGGTGATTATGTTGTGCCTCCCATCTTTCACCAATAGCCGTCGGATCTAGATCTGACGCATACAAACCAAGCTTCTCCATTTTTGCAAATAGATGCCCGCACTTGTTCCCTATTTACAAACAACTCCTTGTCTCTCACAATCAGCCTTATCTCCTCCCCACCACATCTAGAAGGCCGTGGAAAAATCTGGCGTGATGGCCGCTGCCGGAGCAATCTACCCCCAATCTTGGTGTTCCGTGCAATGCACGGGCATCTACGCATGGGAAATTATGTCGAACAGGGCTAGTTGTAAGCAATCTAGCTCTACAGCCATGATGATAGTGACTGCAGACGGTGAGGCTGACTATGGTATGCCGAACACGGCGCCTATACTCAGGTGTCATCTCCGGTGCAGGGTCTTGTCACTTCACTGTGAGGAGCAGCACGTAATAATTTGACCAACGGGTAGTACAGTGCTAGTACTCCTAGGAGTACTACATTGGTAGTACTACTAGTAGTACTAGTAGCACCACCGTCTGGATTTAGGAGTACTACCACGTCCATCTGGATTTTAGTATTTGACTAGCAATATCTAGTAATGCATGTCACAAAAAATGTACTACTCCCTCTATAAATAAATACATGGTGTTTTATTCCTATCGGCGAGAGAACTTAATGTTTTCTTGCTAACTAGAGTCTTAATAGGATTACATGCAATGAACTAAAAACTGCATGTCATGTTTGGTAGTCTCAAGTCATTGAAAGCATGCACGGCCCACATCTCTCATTGGTTGATATGTCACGAAATAAGAAACAAGGAGGGAGTTAATGCACCGTGCTTAAGTGTTTTGGGATTATTTGGTTTTCATAATGTGACTTACACATCATTTTTGTTTACATGCATTAACATTTTATTAGTTAAATCAAAGGTCAAAACTTGGCGCAAAATGCAAAGGGGACCAATAAACCAGTAAACATCAAACTTCTCTCGTTTGGCCCCAACTAGAGGTCCGGTGAGATGACTATACTGCACCGGCACGGACGGGGGCGCAGCTTCATTGACTTACGGCAACTGCCTTTGGGTGAATGACACGTGGGCCCAGGGGGTGGCTGGCCCACCTATCATACAGCCAAAGGCAGGTGCAGTAGAGGGCCGAGGAGTAGTACGAAATCCTACGCACCTACACATGCTAACCAAGGGCAAGAGTGATCACTCGAATCGCAAGATCAGTTGACTAGTAGAAGCTAAGCTAGACCCATGGAGGCGATGAGCGCGAGCATCAGCCGGTTGTGCCAGATGGTCCACGACGCCGGCCTGCGGCCCGACAACGAGGAACGTCTCCAGGTAGTATTTCTTCAGGCCGGCAGGGCGAGGGGCCGCTTGGACGACAGCTTCGTCTCCTTGTTCGACGAGGTCCTCGTCGGTTTCCTTGACAAGTTCACCGTCGTCAAGAAGCTCGCAGACGACTTTGACGTAAGCCTTCAGCCGACGTGCCCAGGCTCTATGATGCCCGCCACCCTCAACGGCCCCTATGGTGACAACCTCTTCGACGCACTAGTGGCCCTGCGACTGCCCGCCGTCGCACCGGAGAATGTCCACCTTGAGGTCGCGCTCACCGCGCAGCGCCTAGCGCAGCAAGACACCATGGACATAATCACCCACGTCTATGCGCATGCAAGAGGAGGACGATAGGACGCTGGCCTTCTTGGACCGCAGGGCAACCTTGGACGCAATGTTCAGAAGCACGTTGAGCTCGCCGCCAACGCCGCTGCTCCTCACACGTCGGTTAGTGACCCGGCGCACTAGGGCGTGAGGATGTCATTGATCGATCCGTATGTATTTTTATCTTTCCGTCAAATCCATGTAGTAGTATATGATACTGCAGTAATTATCTTACCTTTCGCATCAACTTCATGATTTTCGTACGTACTCCATGCATGAACGGCGCCAGAACCAAACTTCTCGTTACTCTAGGCAAAATCGTTATTTTCTATCTATCGATCGCGCCATGGAGCAGAACCAAATTTTACAAGTTACGAGTTCAAAAGGAAAAGCCTGCCATGTTCACGTCGCACCCCCACACGGTTGGTCCGGCACGCCGCTCAAGAGGGAATGCGTGCGGTGTTGCATTTTCACTTACAAGTGGGACCGTAGTCGAGCAAACTGACTATCGGCAAACCCCCACCCCGCCCACCGCGCGATGGCTGAGAAAACATGAGGGAGAAGAGATGGTTGTAGCACGGACTCCAAGAAAATTGGTGTCGGATGGGACTCGTGTGGGTGCCGTGTGCCGTAGTGCTAGACGTGAATGCTAGTTATGGCCCATGCCACCCCACTATATCGAGCCTATATCGAGGTATAGTACGTAGAACAAATTTCTTGCAGTCCGTGCTCATCACTCCTCTATCTTTCTTCTCAACCAGCCAGTGGACGCGCGGAGCCCATCGTCTGTTTGCTCACATGCGGTCCCACATGTCAGTGAAAACGCAAGCGGACCCACTGAACCTGCACATCTTTCACCTCGACGTGCTGGTGATGAAAAACAAATCCAAGAAACATCTTCGGTGGCCTCTTTTGGAGTTACTCAAGAGTAGTAAGATTCTATTTACAGTTTAACCCAAGATGCACATCTTGTGGCTTCAACTTATCAACTACCACTCTATTTTCTTTCATGACACGACCTGGATGCTGGATGTCCCACGTGTCGGCAAAAGGAGGAAGAACCCGACCAAATCTTCGGTTGTGCTCTCTGATTAGACTAGTTGTGCTAACTTAAAAATTTTATTGTGTACTCCCTCCGTTCCCAAATACTTGACTTCCATTTGTCCAAAAATGGATGTGCCTATATACTAAAACATGTCTAGATGCATATATATTTTGACAAATACTAGAACAGAGGGAGTAGAATGGATGCAAGTTTTTGTATTGGGAAGAAGAGTACATCCATATATTGATAGAGTGTTGGAGTTGGCCTTACAAGTGGGACCGCAGTTGAGGAAACCGACTATTGGCAAACCCCCACCTCGCCCGCCGCGTGATGGCTGAGTTAGAGAAACGATGAGGTTGAAGAGATTGCTCTAGCACGGACTCCAAGAAATTTCGTGTCAGATGGAAGTCGTGCTGGTGGCGTGTGCTGTACTCCTGGACGTGAATGCTTGTTCTGGCCCATGCCACCCTACTACTCCTACTACTTACTAGTATATAGTACTACTAGTATCGAGGATTCGAGGTGCTGGTTACGTATGGCTACAGTAAAAACACCCGCACGACACGGAAAGCATGTGAAGCTAGTACAAATAGTGTACTACTATTGTTGATGATTGGCCTCATCCAATAACCTATTGCAGTGCACGTACAATTATGTATTCGGAAAATATTTTTTTGCCTCGTCGCACCACTCACTCATAGAAGCAACTCGAAAGCCATTCATAAATTTAGTAAGTTTATCACAGGCATATCATTTTATTACATACAACAGGTCATCAACCCATATCGACAACGAGGATACATTATAAATACTAAAGTTTTCACCACACAACAAATAACAAACAATGAAATGAACTTCAACTCAACCATTCCTCGACGTTGGAAACACTTGCTTTGAACCACAAGTGATTCTCTGGGACGGGCCATCCATTGTCGATCTGGAGACCAACGCAGGACTGATCATCTAGGCTGAAGCGGCCTACTATATCAGTACCAGGGTAGGGAACCACCCAAATGTCCGAGGTATAGACACAGTTGCTTCTCATAAATGGTAGTAACGTTGTGTCAATAGTAGTTGGATCGCCTTTCACCATCATTGGATAGTTTTGTCCAAGGAAGAGCGAATTTTCTCCAAGACTATCAATTCTGTACCAGGGAGAAGGAGTTGGCGCTAGCACACTAGTATCCATCCCGAATACCATGCAACGGGTGTTGGAATAGGTCCGTAGAGTGCGACCATGGGAGACTACACCTGCTTCCTTAGAAGTAACATCATTAGTGGGCTGTATACACACGAGAAGAGGTGATCCATCGGAATTAGTTGCCAGGCGCCAAATAGTATATGGGCGCTGCTCGTCCTCATGCTCGTGATCATCACCATCATCATCTCCCCCTTGGTTATAAAAATATTCAAGTATAGGTGGTGGAATGTTCACAGGACCTTGGAAACACAAGAAGAAGGTTAATTAGTAAGGCTGGCCATAGTGGGGGTAACATAAGTAGTATCATGCACTTGGGACTCGCAAACATGCTTATGTGGCAGGCAATTAAGGAAGAGAGAGATGGTTATAGTAACATAGGTAGATACCGTAACATAATAAATATGATGCTACTATGTGCCATGCATGGCAATAAATGAGACCACCTATGATACTAATCTAAGATACTATGCACTATAGAGGTAGTAACATAAACTAGTAACATATGCATGTTACTAGTCTAAGTTACTCCCCACTATGACTAGCCTTGCTAGTCCCGCATGCATGTGGATGAAACAATTATAGTTACAGTGGAAGACAAACGTACCGAAACAACGAGGATGCCATGCAAAAATAGTGCCACAAGTGGTGGCAGCAAACACAAGGCCCTCGTATTCAATTGCATCATAGTACTCATCCGTGTACAGAAATTGAGTTTTGAGCAATATCCATCCAGTCAAACCACTGACGACGGCAACAAGCTTGTCGAAGATAGCAACAACTTCATAGTTGTTGTAATTCCAAGAGTGGTTGGGGACTCGAGAAATTGCTATCTTTCATAGAAGACAGTCACCATGATTGTATTCGAATGTGCGTACAATACCAGTGTGCTCAACCTCTGGGCAGTCTGCTGAGATTTTTGGAAGTGGAACCCGGTCACAAGTGTACACATTCACAAGTTCCCACTCGCAGTTGGACCCAATGTAAACAACCCAATCTCCATTTGCGCCTGCCCAAGCCTTGCCCTCAAGCGATGGCATCTTAACATCATACGTATTATTATCAAGCGGCATCAACTTGCACAGGGCGAGGCCTCCGTCGTGACGACGCTAGTCATCAGGGTCACGGTGAAGAAGATAGGGGAGATCAAACCACTCCTTGACTCTTGGGTTCCTCGTAATGATGTTATTAGTTGAGTCAAGAATGGGCTTGAACGAACCTGCCATGCTAGCCGAGGTGATGACGTCGCACCGATCAATGAGTTCCTCCAGCACGTCATCTTTTAGATCGGGGCAAGAATAACGGGGTCGTTTCCGTCCTGTTCCCTCCATGGAGAAGACGATCGAACAATGGCAGAATAAAGCGTGAAGGGCTGAAGGAAAATGGAGGAGGGAGAGGAAGAGCGTGCGACAGCAGTTCCAAATCGAGAGGGAAAGGCGAAGCATCGGTGGACGGTTGCCAGTTTGCCACGGCTCACGAAGGGGCGCCCCGGCCTACATGTCGGTTCGGAAATACTCCTACTTCTCGCCGTTGTCTCACTGATATGTGGAACGGGACCACATGTCAACGAGACATGGTGTGTAGTTTCTCGTGCAAAATGCGATCTTGCCGCGTTGGCTCGAGGTGCCACATTAGTTATCGGCCTTTATTTTTTTAATGGCGCGCCGTTCAGTTTTGAAGCACGACTAACTGGTACTGTACGCAGAGAAAATATAAACTACTCTACCACTACTCCACCTCCAGTACTAGTAGTATAAAGAAGATATATAGGCTGGAGCTTCAGCGCTTTCTTGCCAAGGGCTGCCCACTTGCTTCTCACACTACCACCCTCTCTCCAGATCTAAAAAAGACGGCCCCCCTCTCCCTCCTCACCGGTGGTCACAGATCTGCCGGGGAAGAAAAGGACGTGCAGCGTTGACGCACTCGTCGTCGGCGAGCGAGGTCACGCACTAACGACAAGGCCGTCCTCTCAGACCTAGCGCCCGCGCGGGATCGCTGCCGTAGTGTGTGCGGAGGATGACGACCACGAGCGAAGCCACTTCCCGCCGACCCTCAGGTATGCTAACTCTTTTCGAACCATACCCTTGTTATATTGCCCCATCTGGCACGTCGTTGCATGTGGATCTTTTTCCACTCCACCATCTTCCCAATTTGCTATGCTCTGCTCTGCTGGCCACGCAGACGAAAACCATAATTTGCACTATTAAAGGAATCCCTACTTCATGTAGACTAATGCATGTCTGGGTTGAATAAGGAAAGGAAGGGAGACTGTACTGTCCAAGAGAGTAGGTATCGAACCCGCATCTAGGTTGAAAAGGGGAAAATCAGTAGCTAAGGAACGAGTCTCATGTCTCTTAGTTGAAAAAGGGTAGAAAGGCATGACAACGCAATAGAGAATGACCAGGTCGATCGGTTTGTTGTCCTCACATAGGAAAAAGGTGGCTAAAGAGGACAAAAATGCGACGTAATCCACATATGCTGCCTGGATATTTGTTGCTATGGGCAACCATACCTCCCTCACCACTCTGCGTTCGTGGAGGTACATCGTACTGGTGCGCCCACTGTCCGAATGGGCCTCCCATGCTCTTATTACCACTTTTTTTGCTGTTAGTATAACGCCAGCAGTCAAGTCAAGCAATGCTACTGCTAAAGTGATGCCACATTTAACTAATGCCGCTCTCAGTCTAATGCCACAGATAAATTTAAGCAGTGCCATTTAATATCACTAGATCATTTCAGGGTTAGCTGTTGATTGTGGATGTATTAAAGATTTTTCAGCTAAGGCATTCTAATGTTGTTGCACAGCCAGTATACCAACGATGAAACTTGTTACTACCTTCAGATTTTTGCACTGTTAATGCTTATAGATTACATACCTCACTTTCATGAGATAAGTTATTTTTTTGTACAGTGTCACCAAAATGCCAAGGCGCTGATGTCATTTTATTTTGGTTAAACTGCACAGACAATTATGAAGACAGGAGGAAAGGTCAAGAGTGGGCACCTCCTCCTCCGGCTGTTCTCTTGATTATCAAGAGGAAAGATCAAGTTTTTATGTTTGATCGATTATCAGATTGGGATAGCAATTTTTAAGGTCCCCCCCCCGAGTTCGAAATGATATTTACCTTGGAGGTACATGGTTTGCAATTTTTTTGTACTGTGATTAGTTAATAATGCTAGTTACCTTCAGACTTTTGTATTTGGTTTAATGCTCATGCACAACTAGTATACCAATGCTGAAACTTGTTACCTTTACGTTTTGTATTGTTAATTCTTATAGAAACCTTCCAGTGCTAGAGTTTATTGAAATCTGTTCAGCAAAACCATTGTACTGTACCCTGTAATAAAATAACTACTCTACTGTTGCACTAGCCACTGGATTAGTGTATATTTGTAGTATTCGAATGGTGTTGCATTAGCGTATGGACATAAATAAAGTGTGGCAAGCTTTCCTAGATATGTGCTCAAGAAAACTACTACCTGTTTTTCTAAATACTAGACATTTGGGTACTTTAAATTGAACCGCGAAAACGTCTTATATTAAGGAACAGAGGGTGTAGAGTTCACTCAAATTATCCCGGTAAAGCTAGTCACACCTTTGTTAAAATTAATGTTCATTATGTTATCGGAGGAGGTCTGTATGTTTGTCTCTAATGCCTGTCTACTACATACTCGACATCATGATGTAATGTTAAGTCATTTCCTTTTGTACAGTGTAACTAAAAATTGTCAAGGCGGTGATGGCATTTTATTTTAGTAGAACTGCACAAAATTTGCTTAAAAGAAGAGGAAAGGTCAGGAATGGCTCAGTTTTTCAGAAAAAAACTATGTATGCCTTCCTGACATCAGCCGATGTTGCTTTATTTATTCCTTCAAATAGGTGGTTAGAAACAGTCTTGCTACCTTTTCCCATTAAGAAATTGGAATGCTTATATTTGTGAGTCTATGCTTCAACTAGTGCCACTTTTATAGTAATCACACTTTCAATATCTATGCAAACAGGGGTGCTCGATTTTAGTGGAGCTGCACAAAAAGTCCAACTGGTTCAACATTAGGAGCATGTTTTTTTCCAAACCTTTATGTCCAATTGGTGGCACTATGAGCTATTCATTACGGAGGTACATGGTTTGCTACTATCTTGCTACTCTTTTTGTACTGTCATTTGGTAGTAATACTAGTGGTTTGCATGTGAATTTATTGGCAGGGTGGACCTACATTGGAGGTGCAGGACAGGATTCAATGATTGGATGCTCAATTTCGGTTTTATCGATTTCACCTCTTCCATCACTGTGAACATGGTGTGGTATATGTTTACTAGCTGCTTGATATTTGTGTAGACAGAGATGTCTGCCCGTTGCTATTTGGCAAACAAACAAAGTGTCCGCAATTTTGGTTGAACTGCACAAGAGAATAGTATAGTCACTACATGCAGTGCCATTTGAAAATAGACACAAAGATTGGATAGTCACTTCATGGACTGCAGAAAAGTAGTACTGTACTATTTACTGGCCAACACTTGGTGCTTTATTGCTTTGGTCTGACTATACAATGGGCATCATTTTCCCTAAGTTAAAGTTTGTATTCCGAAAATAGTCTCGCGGTGTGATCGAGAGAAGACCAAATCATATTGCAGTGGATGTTCCTCCATCATGTGTGGTTCATTCTCATGGTTCCAGCTGTTGGTGAAACCACTTACGTTTGCAAGAGGAATTGTAGACTTCACAAACAAATTTGTCTTTCAGTCTGTACTGAATGTTGGCAAAGAGAAGCATCCATGTTAGTAGGAAGAACAGATGTTTTTTCTAGATCTTTGCTTTTGGAGCTACATATTTGTATATGATCTGTGAATCATTGAGATGCATTAACATGTTGATCTTATGTATGGGAATCGTACTAGTTAGTTTTAGTTGCGACGCAAGATCCGAAGTGGCTGATCTTTGCTTTTGGAGCTACATATTTGTATATGATATGTGAATCATTGAGATGCATTAACAGTTCCTTATTTCTGTTCGCTCAGTGTTTACAAGTTACTGATCGATCACTAGCTAGCCTACAAATGCGCACCTGGCAGCTTTATTTGCGACGCAAGATGCGAAGTGGCAGTTTTTTGAATAAAAATGCCTACCTCTGAAGAAACTGATAAGCTACACTATCGATCCAACACGGATAAAAATGCCTACCTCTGAAGAAACTGACAAGCTACACTATCGATCCTACACGGATAAATAGCATATCACGCACGTACTACCTCCTTTCCGGTTTGCAGGGCTCAATTCAAGAAACGACCTACTCGATCCTACACGAATAAATAGCGGATCACACACGTACTAGTACCTCCTTTCCGGTTTGCAGGGATTAATTCAAACCTCTCACCAACCAAGGTACTCCCTTGTGACGCCCGGATAATTAGGCTACAGTAATCCCGCGTTAACGATGCCACGTCACCACGATTACTGTTCCTAATCTCGCGATGATTCAAATCTCGTTCAAATTCAAATTCAAAGTCGAGTCAAATGATAAAAGTTTTCAATTATTAAAACTAAAATATTCTCGAGGTGACAAATAATTCATAAGTAATATTGGTGGAGAAACCAAGTCTTTATAAAATGTTTAAATGCACTAAACTAAATAAAACAGAAACAAAACCAATTATTTAAATGATTTTAAAATAATAAACAGATACAAACTATTTTGTTTTAGGTGCGAAGCTAATTGTGGTAGGGGCATAATTATTAATGTTCTTTTAGGTACAACTTTGTATTTTATAAAAACTAAAATTTAATAAAATAGAAAAGAACAATAAATAAAAAGAAAGACAAAACAGAAGAAAAAAAGGATTGAAAAGGCCCCCCTCCGCTGGGCTGAATGGCCCAGCTGGCCAAAGCCGGCCTAGTCGCCCCTGGCCTATATGGCCCTCCCCACCCCTGGAACCCTAACCGACTCCCCCACTTTCCCCCTCACGTCGCCACTCCCTCTCCCCCCTCTCGATCCAATCTCGATCGAGGAGAC
>NC_057807.1:456399966-456519577 GCF_018294505.1 Triticum aestivum | reverse complement strand
CCGCCCGGTGCCACCCCGGCCCCGTCGTCAACCACCGCCACTCGCCGGACGCCTCCCCGCTCCTCCCTCAGCCCCTGGATTGCATCGAGGAATCGACCCCATCGCGCCTGGCTCCACCTCGCCGGAGCCCTGCCGCCCGCCATGCCATCTCCATCGCCTGCACCTCGACGTCGCCTCGGACCGCCCCGACGTCGTCGGTGCCGCCTTGCTGGACGACCCCGACCTCGTTGCTGCCGTCCGTCTACCTCAGGCCCTCTCCGAGCACGCGATTGCACAACGACAGGCTCGATGTGAGCCTCTTCTCCTCCCCTCTCATGCCTTGGTGGTGCTCGCCACGACCACATCCACCTATGTGCATGTGCCACCACCCCCCTGCGCGGCTGCTCGCTTCTACTGTCGCCGCTGCCGAAGCCCACCCCCTCGATGTCGATTGCTGCGCCATATGGCGTCCGACGCCCGCCATCGACCACGGCACCCTGAACTCCTTCTGTCGCCTGTGGCTCGCCGCCTGACTTGTTGGCTTGCACCATTTCGGTGCCGCCAGCGCTGCCATGCTGCTGCTCCTTTTCCCCTTCGGCTGCTGCAGCTGGCTGCGGTGGTCGCCGGCGCCCCGCTGTGCCGGAGATGGCCTGGGCGAGCACCCTGCTGGGCTGGCGCCCACGCGCCCTGCGCCTGTAACCCACTAGCACCGGCGCCCGCTAAAGACCCCTGCCCATGACAAGGGGGCCCCGCCCCACTACATTTTTGTTAAAAAAATGAAAAGAAATGTTAGAATAAATAAATTATTAATTAATTAATGAGTTAATTAATCCTGTTTAACTAATCTAATTAAAATAAAATTAGCCTAATCACTTAGTTAGTCTAATTAACCCGGTTTAGATAACCTGAGTCTATGAGCAATGGGACCCACGTGTCAGCTTGACCAGTCAACGGTCAGAGTTGACTGCTGATGTCATGCTTGCGTCATCAAACACTGTTCTGGATAATGTTGGATTTAAATAAATAATTAAAATCAGAAAATGATTAAAACTTTAGAAAATCATATAAATTAAACCGTAGCTCGGATGAAAATACTTTCTACATGAAAGTTGCTTAGAACGACGAGACAAATCCGGATACGAAACCCGTTCGTCTGCCACACACCCCTAACATATCAAACTCGCAACTTTCCCCCTCCGGCTCCTCTGCCCGAAAACACGGAACACCGGGGATACTTTCCCGGTTGTTCCCCCCCTTCACCGGTATCACCTCATACCGCGTTAGGGCACCCCTAGCACCGTTACTTGTCATGTCATGCATCGCTATGCATCCGTTTGCTTAAGTGTTTATTGTTTCTTCCCCCTCTTCTCTCGCTAGACACCGAGACCGACGCCGCTGCTACCCATTACGACTACGGTGTTGACGACCCCACTCTCTTGCCAGAGCAACCAGGCAAGCCCCCCCCCCTTGATCACCAGATATCGCCTATTCTCCTCTATACTGCTTGCATTAGAGTAGTGTAGCATGTTACTGCTTTCCGTTGATCCTATTCTGATGCATAGCCTAACATTGTTGCTACATCTGTTGATACCTTACCTACAATCCTAAATGCTTAGTATAGGATGCTAGTTTATCATCATTGGCCCTACATTCTTGTCAGTCTGCCTTGCTATACTATTGGGCCATGATCACTCGGGAGGTGATCACGGGTATATACTATACATATATACATACTACAGATGGTGACTAAAGTCGGGTCAGCTCGTTGAGTACCCGCAAGTGATCCCGATGTGGGGGCTGAAAGGACAGGTGGCTCCATCCCGGTAGAGGTGGGCCTGGGTTCCCGATGGCCCCCGACTGTTACTTTGTGGCGGAGCGACAGGGCAGGTTGAGACCACCTAGGAGACAGGTGGGCCTGGCCCTGGTCGGCGTTCGCGGTTGCTTCATAATAACACGCTTAACGAGATCTTGGTATTTGATCTGAGTCTGGCCATTTGGTCTATACGCACTAACCATATACGCGGGAGTAGTTAAGGGTATCCCGGCGTCGTGGTATCAGCCGAAGCCTTCGTGACGTCAGCGACTGAGCGGCGCGCGCCGGATTGGAACGTAAGCCTGCTCTTGTATTAAGGGGGCTAGTTCTGCTTCCGGCCGCGTTCGCAACGTGCAGGTGTGCAAAGGGCGATGGGCCCAGACCCCTGCACCATAGGAGTTAGACCGGCGTGCGGACCTCTCTTTGTGCCTAGGTGGGGCTGCGACGTGTTGATCTTCCGAGGCTGGGCATGACCCAGGAAAGTGTGTCTGGCCAAATGGGATCGAGCATGTTGGGTTATGTGGTGCACCCCTGCAGGGAAGTTTATCTGTTCGAATAGCCGTGTCCCTCGGTAAAAGGATGACCCGGAGTTGTACCTTGACCTTATGACAACTAGAACCGGATACTTAATAAAACACACCCTTCCAAGTGCCAGATACAACCCGGTGATCGCTCTCTAACAGGGCGGCGAGGAGAGGATCGCCGGGTAGGATTATGCTATGCGATGCTACTTGGAGGACTTCGATCTACTCTCTTCTACATGCTACAAGACGGAGGCTGCCAGAAGCGTAGTCTTCGACAGGATTAGCTATCCCCCTCTTATTCTGGCATTCTACAGTTCAGTCCACCGATATGGACCTTTACACATATGCCCATGCATATGTAGTGTAGCTCCTTGCTTGCGAGTACTTTGGATGAGTACTCACGGTTGCTTTCTCCCCCCTTTTCCCCCTTTCCTTTCTACCTGGTTGTCGCAACCAGATGTCGGAGCCCAGGAACCAGACGCCATCGTCGACGACGACTACTACACTGGAGGTGCCTACTACTACGTGCAGGCTGCTGACGACGACCAGGAGTAGTTTAGGAGGATCCCAGGCAGGAGGCCTGCGCCTCTTTCGATCTGTATCCCAGTTTGTGCTAGCCTTCTTAAGGCAAACTTGTTTAACTTATGTCTGTACTCAGATATTGTTGCTTTCGCTGACTCGTCTATGATCGAGCACTTGTATTCGAGCCCTTGAGGCCCCTGGCTTGTATTATGATGCTTGTATGACTTATTTATGTTTTTAGAGTTGTGTTGTGATATCTTCCCGTGAGTCCCTGATCTTGATCGTACACGTTTGCGTGCATGATTAGTGTACGATTGAATCGGGGGCGTCACAAGTTGGTATCAGAGCCGACTGCCTGTAGGAATCCCCCTTCCCAACTCCTTGGCCGAAGCTGGGTCTAGTCATTGCAAAACTTTTACTAACATGGCTGTGTGGCTTACGGGCCCACGTCGCCATTGGGTGGTATTAGGATCTATTACTCCTTGTCTATACTCTGGGACTCTAATCTCTCTTCTATTCAGGATAAATGAATTTTGCTAAATCTAACGTTAGGATCTCGTTATCACTTTCACCCGGAGAGCACCTTATTACCGATGATCGTCTGCTGCACCAGAAGACCCTGAGATACTCTTCGCTATTAACCGGAGAACTTGTGTTCATCGCGTTTGCAATTCCCCTTCCACCATCAACCCATATGATAACTACATGCAGTTGTCATTCTTACATTCATCCCCAGTTGGTCTTGCTACTACAAGATACCTCGAAATACTTGTCGATCTTTTGATAATCCTTTGTGCCTACTGCCTTGCAGTTCCTTGTCGTCTGAATACACTTACAAATTAATCCTCACACTTACCGAGGATTTGTTTCTCCCCAGTTTTTCAGGTGTTTCACAAAAGTCTTCGAAATACCATTCGATCTTTCAAAAATCCTTAGTAGCCTATTACTCTTGAAATTCTTACTTGCTTGCACTATGGTTAATCCCATAAGTCTATAATCTTATTGGCATCTCTTGTCATTATCATTTTGAGTCCGTTGATTCAATTTGTTGCGAATGCTCGCAATCCTCAATCAGATCCTAGAATTCATCCTTCTGGCTCAAACGTCATTTCAAACGTGAGCTGGTTCTCGCCAATCAAATTGTCGTTGATTGTGCCCCTAAGTATATTGAACTTATCCATCCTTGATCAGAGCGTCTGCTTCTGATCCTTCACTTTGTAATCAAAATTCCTTTGCAATTGAGCTCTAAGTTACTCAGTTGTTTCTATAATCCAATGTCTTTCCATTGATTCTTCCTCTGGTTGTGAGCCGATACTCACATCAGATCCTTTATGGACCATCAAAACCTTGTTGGATTTTATCCGACAACGTCCTTCATATTCAATCACTTTGGAAGTTCTTTCCCTAATACATAATGCCTTTGGTAAATCATATTACTTGATTTGGCCAACCATGCTCTGCTTTCGAGCTGGTGATATTTACTATTGAAGCTTGTGGTTTATGTTTCCACGATCCCCCGATGGGTTGAACCAACGCCTTCCCTAATCTATGTGAACCGAAAAGATTTCACAGGTCATACTTATCTGTTATTGCACCAGGTAAAACTTCCAACAACTAATGTCATGTTCGAAATATGAGGAGGTGAATGGAAGGTTATGCATTGAGGAAGTGGGAGTCGACCTTGAACTTTTGTGTTCATTCCCATGGACCCGATGTGAAACTTATCACGGAAGCTTCTTGCCAAATATTTACTCATTCGAGTAATTCTTTCGGTGTCATTAAATTGGACCCCTTGTAGTTATGGTTTCGACCATATTGTTCTTCTTTGTTCCCATTTCTCGGGAAAGTTTAAACATTTGTCTTCTGCGGATCAATACCCCAGTCCAACCTCTACTTTCATTTGTCGTCGAGTATTACCCCCTTGGTATCTCAAGATTATCACGGAACTGCATAACTTCTTATGAGTTCTTCATCAAGTGCTACATTCTCATTGATTCCAATTTTTCACGGGCTCTGAGTTATTAAACACTCTAAGACACCAATAACTGACTCGAGTCCGCATCGCGATTAAACAACTCTTGGTAACCTTCATTACTTACGAGTTTGAACCCAATCACGTCATTCCTAGCCTGTTTGGCTATATCCTTGTCGTGCCGATTTTAACTGTGCTACCTAGTCCTTCTTCCCAGAGCACAATTTTTGACGATGAGCTAAGCTTATGTCGATTTCCTCGTCTTATCATTCCACCTTGAACAACAAGCTTGATTCCGAGCTGGTGTCATATTCGTGGTTAAAAAAATCTTTTGCTGCATCAGTCCTTTTACTTGATGTAGTGGATGTTCGATTACATCTTCATGAAACCTCTCGATAAAATTTGTGATGATCATCATCAGCATTCTGAGCTCTTCCAGGATATCAATGGAATTCATGATGAGAAAGACAATCCTTGCCCTCGATGATTAGTGTTATCATCGACCACTCTACTACCTTTCCTCCAACACAAACTTGTTCTTGTTTTGTGTAATACCTTGAGTTCCTTGCTATCCAGCAATTGTTCTTCTTTACATTGGAGTATTACCATCTTTTATGTCAAGAATGTCCTGAGAGTTTCACCATCCCTTCAGGAATTCTTGATACCGTGATGCTTCTCACCATCATAATTCTTCTCTTGGTCCCCGTGTTGAGTGAACTCTGTAATGAGAATTTAATATCTCTAGCAACCTTGTTGCTTCAGAGTTAATGGACAATAATTCCAATTAGTGTGCTGGTTGCTAAATTTCCATTCCGACGTTGGTTGTGCAACTCAGCCCATATTTCGGGTGCCCCTTTCAACTAATATTTAATAGTGTATGTTTTCATCGAGCATACATCATTATATCGTTTCATCTGACAAGTGTTGTCACCTTGTTCACATCAATGTGGAAATCCATCTTTTGTTAATCTCGATGAATAGTCGCCGAGTCCATCAGCCAGCTCCTTGTCTTCTCCTTGGTTTAATGTTAAACTCTTGTTTCGGAATTCGCTTCCATAGTTCATTTTCCGAGAATCTTACAATGTCATCTCGTCAATTTGTGTTGCACATTTTCTTCTCAGACGTCCTGAGTCTGAGGTACCCTGACACCAATCAGATCAGAATCTCGGTCAGATATGATGGTTGGGACAACTTTCCAGGAGTTATAACACTGGTTTATGACCCGGTAAGGTGATGTCATGCCTAGCACACCTAGCCGAAGGACCTATTGTTATAGTTTCCTTTTTAGCAAGATTATCCATTTCTCCATGAGGAAATTGTAAGACTTATTCTATAAGTTGTTCCTAATGGATCCTTTGTGTTTCCAAAGGCTGACCTTTGCTTGAAGACCATGTCAATGCTATCTCGAGGCATGTCTGTGGTACTTCGATTTTCAATAAGAACATTTGAAGCACAAATGCTAAATTTTCCTTACCAATTAATCTAACACCGTTGTATGGGTAATGTCATGAAATTTCTCTCACCTTATCTAAAGAGTATTCTACATTATATCCTGTCATGGATATCCTGCTCTGTTTGACCTTGGAAAGGATATACCCTTGAATTATGTGTTTAAACACATTTTTCCTTTTCATGGTTCTGTTTAATCTGATAATCATAATTTCCTTTTCATTGTTTTTGTTAACCTTTCTTGAAATCTACTTAACTAAGCAGTACCCCCCTGCTTAGGTAAGCACCTCGTAGTACCACCCTGTCAGTAAGACCCTATTGCTTTTGTTGACGACATTCCGGTAACCACCGATGGGTGATTACTTTGCCAATTGGTTCGCCTCGATCAACAAGCAGGAAAATTACTCTCTTCGTTCCCCGTCCTTGGTACCGACATTGTTGCCAGCATAGCTGACAAGCTATTCACTCACATTCCTCCCTGTCACGGCTGTGCAAGTTGTCACCACCCTTGCTACATTCAACCCACATGTGGGCCCATAACCCACAGGTCCACTGGATCGAAACCTGATTCCCCTGAACAACCCTGTTTCTAATGGTTATTCCTCACGCTTGGCTTTGTATTTAATTCATGGGTCACCTTCCTAATGCTCTATTCTGGTATCAAACACAATACTTACTCTCGTTGCTCTGAACCCCTTTCTCACTCCGGTTCGGACTTCGAGCAACTATCTATCCGCTTGGAACCTCTTATTGTACCTTCGTACCTTACTCTCGACATATTTTATTGGTTCAACTCGAGAGATACTCTTATGCTCATTCATGGGTTAACCCCAGATTGTTTCCCTCATAAGCATTCTGTCGTAGCCGAGCTGCCCCTTACCTATTCTTTAGTACGTTGGAGTTCCCGAAGAAAAGGACGACTTCACCATGATGACGTGAAGCAGAGAAATAAAGACGTCAATGTAATGGATCGACCTCTTCGAGAAGAGCAACCAAAGACGAGAAGAACTGTTAGAATTTCGTAACCAAAATTTCCCCCCTTACACCCCTCTTAAATCTCGGGACGAGATTTCTTGTAGTGGAGGAGAATTGTGACGCCCGGATAATTAGGCTACAGTAATCCCGCGTTAACGATGCCATGTCACCACGATTACTGTTCCTAATCTCGCGATGATTCAAATCTCGTTCAAATTCAAATTCAAAGTCGAGTCAAATGATAAAACTTTTCAAATATTAAAACTAAAATGTTCTCGAGGTGACAAATAATTCATAAGTAATATTGGTGGAGAAACCAAGTCTTTATAAAATGTTTAAATGCACTAAACTAAATAAAACAGTAACAAAACCAATTATTTAAATGATTTTAAAATAATAAACAGATACAAACTATTTTGTTTTAGGTGCGAAGCTAATTGTGGTAGGGGCATAATTATTAATGCTCTTTTAGGTACAACTTTGTATTTTATAAAAACTAAAATTTAATAAAATAGAAAAGAACAATAAATAAAAAGAAAGACAAAACAGAAAAAAAAGGATTGAAAAGGCCCCCCTCCGCTGGGATGAATGGCCCAGCTGGCCAAAGCCGGCCTAGTCGCCCCTGGCCTATATGGCCCTCCCCACCCCTGGAACCCTAACTGACTCCCCCACTTTCCCCCTCACGTCGCCACTCCCTCTCCCCCCTCTCGATCCAATCTGGATCGAGGAGACCCCCCACTCTCTCGTCCCTCTCGCCCCCCCCGATCTGGATCGGGGCTCAACCCCGACCGCACCTCGCCTCCGCTGCCGCCGCCCGGTGCCACCCCGGCCCCGTCGTCGACCACCGCCACTCGCCGGACGCCTCCCCGCTCCTCCCTCAGCCCCTGGATTGCATCGAGGAATCAACCCCATCGCACCTGGCTCCACCTCGCCGGAGCCCTGCCGCCCGCCACGCCATCTCCATCGCCTGCACCTCGACGTCGCCTCGGACTGCCCCGACGTCGTCGGTGCCTCCTTGCTGGACGACCCCGACCTCGTCGCTGCCGTCCGTCTACCTCAGGCCCTCTCCGAGCACGCGATTGCACAACGACAGGCTCGATGTGAGCCTCTTCTCCTCCCCTCTCACGCCTTGGTCGCGCTCGCCGCGACCACATCCACCTATGTGCATGTGCCACCACCCCCCTGCGCGGCTGCTCGCTTCTACTGTCGCCGCTGCCGAAGCCCACCCCCTCGATGTCGATTGCTGCGCCCTATGGCGTCCGACGCCCGCCGTCGACCACGGTGCCCTGAACTGCTTCTATCGCCTGTGGCTCGCCGCCTAACTTGTTGGCTTGCCCCGTTTCGGTGCCGCCAGCGCTGCCATGCTGCTGCTCCTTTTCCCCTTCGGCTGCTGCAGCTGGCTGCGGTGGTCGCCGGCGCCCCGCTGTGCCGGAGATGGCCTGGGCGAGCACCCTGCTGGGCTGGCGCCCACGCGCCCTGTGCCCGTAACCCACTAGCACCGGCGCCCGCTAAAGACCCCTGCCCATGACAAGGGGGCCCCGCCCCACTACATTTTTGTTAAAAAAATGAAAAGAAATGTTAGAATAAATAAATTATTAATTAATTAATGAGTTAATTAATCCTGTTTAACTAATCTAATTAAAATAAAATTAGCCTAATCACTTAGTTAGTCTAATTAACCCGGTTTAGATAACCTGAGTCTATGAGCAATGGGACCCACGTGTCAGCTTGACCAGTCAACGGTCAGAGTTGACTGCTGATGTCATGCTTGCGTCATCAAACACTGTTCTGGATAATGTTGGATTTAAATAAATAATTAAAATCAGAAAATGATTAAAACTTTAGAAAATCATATAAATTAAACCGTAGCTCGGATGAAAATACTTTCTACATGAAAGTTGCTCAGAACGACGAGACGAATCCGGATACGAAACCCGTTCGTCCGCCACACACCCCTAACATATCAAACTCGCAACTTTCCCCCTCCGGCTCCTCTGCCCGAAAACGTGGAACACCGGGGATACTTTCCCGGTTGTTCCCCCCCTTCACCGGTATCACCTCATACCGCGTTAGGGCACCCCTAGCACCGTTACTTGTCATGTCATGCATCTCTATGCATCTGTTTGCTTAAGTATTTATTGTTTCTTCCCCCTCTTCTCTCGCTAGACACCGAGACCGAAGCCGCTGCTACCCATTACGACTACGGTGTTGACGACCCCAATCTCTTGCCAGAGCAACCAGGCAAGCCCCCCCCCCCTTGATCACCAGATATCGCCTATTCTCCTCTATACTGCTTGCATTAGAGTAGTGTAGCATGTTACTGCTTTCCGTTGATCCTATTCTGATGCATAGCCTAACATTGTTGCTACATCTGTTGATACCTTACCTGCAATCCTAAATGCTTAGTATAGGATGCGAGTTTATCATCATTGGCCCTACATTCTTGTCAGTCTGCCTTGCTATACTATTGGGCCGTGATCACTTGGGAGGTGAACACGGGTATATACTATACATATATACATACTACAGATGGTGACTAAAGTCGGGTCAGCTCGTTGAGTACCCGCAAGTGATCCCGATGTGGGGGCTGAAAGGACAGGTGGCTCCATCCTGGTAGAGGTGGGCCTGGGTTCCCGACGGCCCCCGACTGTTACTTTGTGGTGGAGCGACAGGGCAGGTTGAGACCACCTAGGAGACAGGTGGGCCTGGCCCTGGTCGGCGTTCGCGGTTGCTTCATAATAACACGCTTAACGAGATCTTGGTATTTGATCTGAGTCTGGCCATTTGGTCTATACGCACTAACCATCTACGCGGGAGTAGTTATGGGTATCCCGGCGTCGTGGTATCAGTCGAAGCCTTCATGACGTCAGCGACTGAGCGGCACGCGCCGGATTGGAACGTAAGCCTGCTCTTGTATTAAGGGGGCTAGTTCTGCTTCCGGCCGCGTTCGCAACGTGCAGGTGTGCAAAGGGCGATGGGCCCAGACCCCTGCGCCATAGGAGATAGACCGGCGTGCTGACCTCTCTGTTGTGCCTAGGTGGGGCTGCGACGTGTTGATCTTCCGAGGCCGGGCATGACCCAGGAAAGTGTGTCCGGCCAAATGGGATTGAGCGTGTTGGGTTATGTGGTGCACCCCTGCAGGGAAGTTTATCTATTCGAATAGTTGTGTCCCTCGGTAAAAGGACGACCCGGAGTTGTACCTTGACCTTATGACAACTAGAACCGGATACTTAATAAAACACACCCTTCCAAGTGCCAGATACAACCCGGTGATCGCTCTCTAACAGGGCGACGAGGAGAGGATCACCGGGTAGGATTATGCTATGCGATGCTACTTGGAGGACTTCGATCTACTCTCTTCTACATGCTGCAAGACGGAGGCTGCCAGAAGCGTAGTCTTCGACAGGATTAGCTATCCCCCTCTTATTCTAGCATTCTGCAGTTCAGTCCACCGATATGGCCCTTTACACATATACCCATGCATATGTAGTGTAGCTCCTTGCTTGCGAGTACTTTGGATGAGTACTCACGGTTGCTTTCTCCCCCCTTTTCCCCCTTTCCTTTCTACCTGGTTGTCGCAACCAGATGTCAGAGCCCAGGAGCCAGACGCCATCGTCGACGACGACTACTACACTGGAGGTGCCTACTACTACGTGTAGGCTACTGAGGACGACCAGGAGTAGTTTAGGAGGATCCCAGGCAGGAGGCCTGCGCCTCTTTCGATCTATATCCCAGTTTGTGCTAGCCTTCTTAAGGCAAACTTGTTTAACTTATGTCTGTACTCAGATATTGTTGCTTCCGCTGACTTGTCTATGATCGAGCACTTGTATTCGAGCCCTCGAGGCCCCTGGCTTGTATTATGATGCTTGTATGAGTTATTTATGTTGTGATATCTTCCCGTGAGTCCCTGATCTTGATCGTACATGTTTGCGTGCATGATTAGTGTACGATTGAATCGGGGGCGTCACATCCCTCCGTCCGGGTTTATTAGTCCCGTGAGCAAAGCAGCAAGACCAAGGCATGACAATAATTAACGGCATGCAGAAGTTTAAGCCTAATTAATTCCAGCGATTTAAGTGGCTGCATGCGTGCCCTCAGCTGCGACTCGTTGCATGCTGCTTCGCGTACTGCCTGCGAGCGATTCTGAGTGCCTGCATGCAGCCGGCCGTAATTAAGGCAGCTAACTGATGCGAAAAAATATACGCTTTAATTGTTACGGGCTTTTTAAATCCGTGAAATCATTATTGACAAGGAGGGAGATGATTCGAGTGCACTCGTTTGACCGCCATGCCGGCGTGCGACCTAGACGGGACGGGACGGCACAGTCACAATTTCAGTTTCCCTAGTTTTCCACGGCAAGCTGGCGCGCTAAGCCATTATGCATTGAATTCCGATGACCGTCGCGCTACCTTCCCCCTATAAGTACTATTTCCCGGCATTCTCCAGTGCCACCGTGACCCAACTTGCCATATCCTCATAAGCCCCCACCAGCCTGACGTTTCTCGCCACGTCCACCATGCCCCCGCCCGTCCGTGGTAGGCGACGCCGGAGGCGGTCACCGCCAGGACTAGTGTTCGGTTTTTCACCGGAAGGCAGACGGAGGGAGGAGGCATTCTATCTGTCTTTAGATGGCAATGCGCAGATCGAGGAGTTGTTGGAGCGCGACCGCATGGCGGAGGAGCAGGAGTTGTTGGAGCGCGACCGCCTGGCGGAGGAGTAGCGTAACGCCGATTTGCACTGCCAGCGGGACATGGAGCAGCAGCGCACTGACGCTTTGAGTCGCGAGCAGAGCGCCCGCAACTAGGCCGACTACGTGGAGGCCGGCGCCCGGGAAATAGCCCTGGAGGCTGTCGGGCACGCACGCGTTTGCGACGCCAATTTTTACTACCAGCTCGTCAAGTGGGTTTCCCGCTTGGAAGCCGAAGCTTCGGTGGACCACGCCGGCATGGAAAGGGCCAACGCGCGCAAGCAACGCGCCCTATCGCACCTCTGGCAAGTCCGAGGCTAGGCGCAGGACGCCGGTGCCGGCGTTTAGCGTGTACCGCCGGCATCGTCTAGTTAGCTAAGAGTAAGTTAGTACTTGTCTAGTGGGAGTAGATAGTTAACTTGGCTATGATGGTTGTCAACGTGGAAGTTCAATACTCTAGATGTGGATCAGACCTGTTACTTTGCTCTGAATGTTGAACTTTCCATTTGAACATATGGAATGGGCTGTTATTTTTTTAAATGGGTTGTATTTGTCCTCCACGGGTTTAGAGGCTGACTTGTGGGCCTAGCAAGTTGACGCGTACACAATCAGGAGATGATTGTATGTGGAGAGGATGACAGCAGGGACCCGCCAAGGTCATGGCAGTATGCAAGCAAGTGCCTCCTTATTACAAGCCAATAAAAAAATGGCTCCTCCAAGTGGATTTCTGACATCTGGGTCCCATGCCATTGTCAACGTAGTCAGTAAATGAGAGAATTGCACAACGAGCGGCTGACACCAGGGACCCAGCAGCTCGCCCAGTTATTTTTGTTTTGGGTTAATTTGATAAATGCCTCTGAGAAATGCCACTGCAATTTCCAAACTTTGAAAAATGCTATTTCATACCATTTCTAGTGGCATTTTTTGAAGTCTGGAGTGGCGTTTTTCAAAGTTTGCAAACTGCAGTGGCGTTTTTCAAAGTTTGCAAAAATTGCAGTGGCATTTTTCAAAGTTTGGAAATTGCAGTGGCATTTTAGTGAATCGCCATAATTGAAGTGGCATTTATCTAATATGTCCTTGAGACGGAAGCAGGGTGTCAACTGGGCTGTGCGGGACACTCTGGCCTGTCTAGACATCCTTTTCTTTTATGTTTACCACACACCAGCCCAGTGGTTTTTTTTCTTTTTGAAAATGACTAGCCCAGTTTTTTTGTGATTTGTCAAGTAAGTCACTTTATCAGGCCTGTTGGGCTAGACGAGGAGAGCTTCATTCGTCTGGCCGAGAAAATGGCCTATCAGTAATGAGAAATGGGTTGTACATTTTTAAAACACATCAAACCGGCAATTAGTTTCAAATATCTTTTTTTCATTTCGAGATTTTAAATTGCATTGATTTTTATGCATGGACAGTTTATTGGATTTTATATTGATATACATTTATTTTTAAAATCAGTCTGAATGTGACTCGAAATTTCGGGATTAAAAACAGTTCAGACCGCACCGACATATGCAAAATTTTGTATAATTTTTTAACCGTGGCCACAATATGGGCTGTAATGCTAACAAAAAGAATATGGGCTCCAAGAAAACCCATAAGAATTAGCAAATGGGTTATAAACTATTTGAAATAATGACAGATGGACTGTATGCTGTTTTCCACAGATTTGAGGCTTTCCACAGATGGCATGTATAATGTTGGATGTCCATCCAACGGCCGTCGTGCTTCTTCAATCTCTGCTCTTCCTACTCCAACCGCTCAAACAAGCGCCCGCGGGACTGCCTGCTCCCTCCTCCCCGCGGCCGGCTGTGCTGCCGCACAGGCCTCCCCGCCCCACCGTACTCCCATCACTGGCCTAGCTATCCCTCTACTCACCCTCAGTCCCACACATGCTGTTATTCTCCAGTGACGACAAACGAACCAGTAAACCCTCGTACTCCTCCGTGCGGGAAATAACTGTCGAGTATTCCCTGGCTCCGTGTCGTTCCCTTCCTAGGCCTCACCATCGTCCACTGCCCTGGTGCTCTCGGCGCGGCCTGGTCAACGTGGTCAATGAACGACATCCATCGGAAGTGGACTGTACGTGGAGAGGCTGACAGATGGGTCCACGGCCGCACGCAAGGAAATGCCTCCTTATTACGCGCAACATAATGATTCCTCCACCTGACATCTGGGACCCACCGAAAGGGCCTCTGTATTTCGTGAAAAAGACGTTACCGTCGCTGATAGCTCGGACCCACCAGCTATATCTTCGCACGCAAGGAAGTGCCTCCTTATTACGCCCAAAAAAAAAGAATACTCCCCCTGCTAGTTGGGACCCAGTATAGTGGGCCTACTAAGTTGACGGGGACGAAGGGCTTTGTAAACTTAGTCAATATGCACGATTCTAGCTCGACTGACTGTACGATGTCCATCCAACGGCCGTAGTGCTTCTTCAACCTCTGGTCTTCTTGCTCCAGCCGCCCAAAGCAGTGCCGGTCATGCCGCCTGCTCTTGCCTCTCGTGGTCGGCTGTGCTGCCGCGGAGGCCTCACCTTCCCCATACTACTCCCACCGCTGGCCAGGCCATCCCTCCACTCCACTCACCCACACCCCCTGTTATTCTGCGGCGATGGCAGCGCAGCCGAACCAGTGACCCCTCGTACTCCTCTCTGCATGGGCATCCACTGCCGCGTCTTCCCCGGCTCCGCGTCGTCCGCTTCCTAGGCCTCGCCATCGTCCACCGCCGTGGTGCTCTCGGCATGGCGTGGTCAATGACTGAATTCCATTGAAAGAATACTATACATGGAGAGGCTGACAGCTGGGTCCACGGCAGCAGCAAGGAAGTGCCTCCTTATTACGCGGAAAATAATTATTCCTCCACCTGACAGCAGGGACCCATCGGACGGGCCACCAGTATTTCGCGAAAAAACGTTTGCCCCTGACTGCTGGGACCTACCCGACGGGCCACCGTATTTCGCGAAAAAAACATTCCCCCTGCTGTCAGCTCGGACCCACCAGAAGTGCCTCCTTATTATGCACAAAAAAATGAATACCCCCCAGCTAGCTGGGACCCACCTTGGTGGGAGGCTGACTTGTGGGCCTACTAAGTTGACGGGGACGGAGGGCTTTGTCAACTTAGTCAATATAAACGATTCTAGCTCCAGTGACCGTACGATGTCCATCCAACGGCCGTAGTGCTTCTTCAACCTCTGGTCTTCTTGCTCCAGCCGCCCAAAGCAGCGCCGGTCATGCCGCATGCTCCTGCCTCCCGTGGTCGGATGTGCTGCCGTGGAGGCCTCACTGCCCCCTACTAATCCCACCGCTGGCCAGGCCCTGCGGCGACGGTAGCCTCACACCGCAGCCGAACCAGTGAACCCTCGTACTCCTCTCGGCGCGGGCTTCCACTGCCGCGTCTTCCCCGGCTAACTGTCGTCCCCTTCCTAGGCCTCGCTGTCGTCCACCGCCCTAGTGCTCTCGGCGCGGCATGGTCAACGTGGTCAAGGAACGGCTTCCATCGGACGTGGACTGTACATGGAGATGCTGATAGCTCGGTCCACTGCCGCAGCAAGGAAGTGCCTCCTTATTACGCGCAAAATAATTATTCCTCCACCTGACAGCAGGGACCCATCGGACGGGCCACCATATTTCGTGAAAAAAACGTTTCCCCCCTGACTGGTGGGACCCACCAGCTACACCTTCGCACGGAAGGAAGTGCGTCCGGGCAAAAAAATGATTCGCCCCCCTGACTGCTGGGACCCACCATCTACATCTTCGCACACAAGGAAGTGCGTCCGGGCAAAAAAAAACGATTCGACCCCCTGACTGCTGGGACCCACCAGCTACATCTTCGCAGGCAAGGAAGTGCCTGACAGTCGGGACCCACCTGGTCAAAGCGTACGTAGCGTTGTCATTCTGGTCGCCAACGTGTACGTACATACTGGTCGTAGTAGAGGCGCGCACGTACACGTACGTACAGCGGCGAGGGTGCAAGAAAAAAAATACGGCCACGTACATACATACGGGCAGGGTCTCGAACGCCTACTCGCGCATACGTATATGGCTGGGTCAGAACGGAGAAACAGCATCGTCGTCGTGTTCATGGGGAGCCAACCGGCTGGGTCAGAACGGAATGCGTGGTCGTGTTCATCGGGAGGGCTTGGACGGAACAGGCGATGGAAACGATGCCTGGCGTATCGCACAACGGAGGAAACAGCCTGGTGTTGGACCGGCCACATTCGAAATGGGGTCCTGTTGATCGGGAGGGGCCTGGCGTACCGCAAAACGGAGGAAACGGACCTCCTACGGTCGAAACGGGGGTCCTGTTGATCGGGAGGGGCCTGGCGTACCGCAAAACGGACGAAACGGACCTCCTACGGTCGAAACGGGGGTCCTGTTGATCAGGAGAGGTGTGGCGTACCGCAAAACGGACGAAACGGACTTGTGTTGGAGCGCTACGGTCGAAACGGGGGGAGGGGTGTGGCGTACCGCAAAACGGGACTCCACGGGATACTGTTCATCTCCACCGTCGACCTCCTCCAGCCTCCACGGTCTACCGTCGACCTCCTCCAGCCTCCACGGGCTCCTGTTCATCCAGCCTCCACCGCGCGCTACTCCACCGGCTACTGTTCAACCACCCCTCCATGGGCACCCCTCCACCGTCTACTGTTCATCCAGCCCTCCACAACACGGGGGTCCTGTTCAACCACCCCTCCACGGCCACCCCTCCACCATCTACTGTTCATCCAGCCCTCCACACCAGGGTTCCTGTTCATCCAGAGGCAATGCCACCGCTCATTGTTCATCCAACCCCCCCCCCCCCCGCAACGCTCACTGTTCATCCCAGAGGCAGCATCGATCGGCTTCAGTTAGCAGCAGTAGCGAAGGAATCGCTCCATCGGGTTCAGTTAGCAGCCATCGATCGATCGCTCGGGTTCAGTAACGCGTAGCCTGCAGTGCAATCGCTCGGGTTCAGTTAGAGCTGAACGCCTCGCTCGGGTTCAGTTAGAGCCAACGCCTCGCACACACGCGCGTACGTACGAGAGAAACGCGCATCGGTCTCCCACCGTAACCGGCAACTCCCCGAAATTTTCCTCCCCCTTGCTTCTACCATGGTTTTTTCTGTCATGGACGGCCCAAAGAATGTCATGCAGCTGCGTCTCCGGTCCGCCCAGGACGAAAAGCCCATTTTCTGTCATGATTTTTTGTCATAGAAGTAGGAGCCCACCACATCTATGATGATACCGGGTTTTGTCCCAATTATCTTCATAGAAGTGTCATATGTATGACAGAAAAAAATTTTGTTCGGCCCAAAATGTCATGGATGTGTCTTTTTTTTTGTAGTGGCATTGGGGTCTCCAATTAGGTTGTGGAGATCGCCCCGAGGAATTTGACGGGTACCGGTTATCGCCCCCAAGGGTTGCCAAAGTGTACAGGTTCGGTGACCGCCCCCAAGGGTCGCCATTTGTACGGGTTCGGTGACCGCCCTCAAGGGTCCCTTAGTGGAATCGTGGCATCTTGCATTGTGCTAGGGTGTGAGGAGATTACGGTGGCCCTAGTGGCTTCTTGGGGAGCATTGTGCCTCCACATCGCTCCAAACGAAGATTAGCATCTGCAAGGGTGTGAACTTCGGGATACATCATCGTCTCCGCGTGCCTCGGTTATCTCTTACCCGAGACCTTTACTTATGCACTTTACTTTGTGATAGCCATATTGTTCTTTGTCATATATCTTACTATCACATAGTTACTTATCTTGCTTAGCATAAGTTGTTGGTGCACATAGGTGAGCCTAGTTGTTCAAGCCTAAACCGTAATTATTTTAAAGCGCCTATTCACCCCCCCTCTAGGCGACATCCTCGATCTTTTACCAGTTTTTACTATGCATTAGTTTCACCCTCAAAGATTGCATGAGTAGGATTGGGAATTGGGCATTTCTATGTAGTTCATGAGGTAGGAACCTATGATCCTTGAAACACCCCGGGATTATTCGTTATGTCATATATTGCTTATCCATGCTTGTAGACGGGGATTGGTATGTGAGATTCATGCAAGTTGTGCGAGAAATAATAATTAAGGGAAAGTTTTAAGGTGGCAACATTAACACACATCTGGGTGGAATGGTTGGGGCACCCTGGAGAAACCAGTGGCTTGCCCGGGCACCTAGAGAAACCAGTGCTTGCCCAAGGGAATTCAGGAGTACCCATGTGATTACCCTACGGAATGCCAGCTAGGCTCAAAGGGGTCATATGAAATTTCATGCCTAGAAACTTCCGTGTGTAGCTACAAGCCATTATGGGATCTGGCATAGTTGAGTAAGTTGTGGGAAACCTTTCCATGATAGGCTAGCAGATGTAGGGGGGTTGTAGGTGTACCGGCCTATCTATCGGTTAAGGAGACCTCTTCGGAAAGACTATGTCTCGATCATCCGCTTCTCAAAGAACAAGCAGTGCGAGGAATTCAACGGAGGAGATCGAGTCTTGTGGGGAAAAGTGCACAAACCTCTGCAGAGTGTACAAAAAAATCATGATTAGTCGTGTCCCCGGTTATGGACAATTTGAGTATCTAGAAGTGAATTATTTGTTGATCTCACTCTATTTAATTAATGTATTGGGTTATTAATAATTTGGGAATTTTTGGGATTGAGTTGGAGGAACCTTCTCAATATTGGCATAAACTTGGTAGTAAAAATAAAATTTATTCATTTGTTGTAGGGAAAAAACTAGCTCTATGCAAAATTAAACTTAGAGCCTCCACCAGCCAAATATGGATATAGAGATAGATATTTTCATTTTTATTCTATGGTGTGAAATTGCCAGTACATTCAATGTACTTACCTACATGGCTGCAACGTCTTATGTTGCAGGAATCTTACGACGAGTAAGTGATACATTAGGGTTATGATGTCTACACTCAACTTTGCCGTTGGTGTTGTTGGGACTCCTCAATTTTGATGTTACTTCCGCTATATGGATTGAGGTAATAGTATTTACATTACTTTTTACATGTGATTGCACTCTGTTATAAATCCTCGAGTATTGTGTGTGTCAGCATGCCGATCCAGGGATGACACTTAAGCAAAGAGACTTGATCCATTTGGGTTGGGTCGCTACAGCGCTGCTCATGGTGCACGAGCTCCTGCATTATCGCCTCGCCAACGACTGGCTTGGCCGCATCACCGAGCTCGTCAGCGCCGCCGGCGAGGCCCTACACCGTCCCGCTTGTGACGCCCGGATAATCAAGTTACAGTAAACCTCTGCTAATGATGCGACGTCACCTCAATTACTTCTACTAACCTCGCGTTAGATCAAAACGTTTAAAAATCAAATTTTAATTTTTGACAAACACTAAAAGTTTTCAAATATCAAAACTAAAATGTTCAAAGTGTGGCAAATAATCCCTAGATATTTTTCATGATGAAAACCACATTTGGTAATGAGTTTAATTGCACTAAGGTATTTAAAACAGTAGCTAAAATCAATAGTGAAATGCCTTTTAAGATTTCTAAAATATTAAACTATCTTATTTAGTTGCCCAAACTTATGTGGCAGTAATATATTTATTTAGACAAAATTAGGGACTACTTTTATAATCTATAAAACTAAAATAAAAGAGAAACTAGAAATAAAACAGAAAAAGAAAAGACAAAACAAACAAAACAAAATAAAATTAAAACAAAGACCCCCCGCCCACTCCCCCCTCCCGATCCGATCTGGATCGGGGCTGCGACCCCGTCGCCGCTCGACGTCCCGCCCGACGCCGTCACCGGCCACCGCCATCGCCTGTCGCCTCGTCCTCCTCGTCTCCTCCTCGCCTGCGACGCGTCCCCCTCCTCCTCGTCTCCTCCTCGCCGGCGACGCGTCCCCGTCTTCCTCGTCTCCTCCTCGCCGGCGATGCGTCCCCGTCCTCCTCCCCAAAGGCCCCATAGAGCCTCGCCGCCCCCTGCTCACCAACGTGGGTGAGAACCCCGATGCCTCCCGCCTCTACTCATGTGCCCGCCGTGGCCTCGCTAACGCCCATTGCCCCGCGGTCGCGCTCACCGCACCTGGTCTCCGCGCTCGCTGCGACCAGGCCGCGCGCCCGCATCGGCCAAGACCCGCCTGGCTCCCGTGGCCATGCCACCGGCCGACCTCCCCTACTGCTGCACCCCGTGGCTGCCGCAGCACCGTCCAGCGGCTCCCCTGCCGCCCTGCCCTGCAGCCGCCTCCACCGCCCCCTCGTGCGACCCCGTCGTCCTCTGCTGCAGTCTGGCACTCGGCCGGCCTCGCCGGTGCCTTTCCCGGTTAGCCTCGCCGCGGCCCTGGTCGTCGCCCGACGCCGGCGCCCATCGGCGGCCGCTCGGCCCTCGCCTGGTCGGGCATCGCTAGCGCCCGCAGCCCGTAACCGCTAGTGCCCAGCGCCTGCTAAGGCCCTAGGCCAATGACCAGTGGGGCCTCGTCCCTGAGAACAAAAAAAGGAAAAGAAAATTATAAAAATAAAAATACTAATTAATTAATTAAGTTAAGTTAATTAAGTTAATCAATCATGTTAGTTAACCTAATTAATCTGTTGATTAAACTAACTAGGTTAATTAGTTAACAGTCAATGACTAACGGACCCCACACGATAGTTTGACTAAGTCAATGGCCGATTGACTGCTGACATCATGTTGACATCACGCCGATGTCATAATTACATTTTCTAGTTAAATTAATTCAGTTAATTCAGAAAATGAATTAAATCTTTAAAAAGTAATATAAAATAAACCATAGCTCGGATGAAAATACTTTGTACATGAAAGTTGCTCAGAACAACGAGACGAATCCGGATATGCAGCCCGTTCGTCCGCCACACATCCCTAGCATAGAGAACACGCAACTTTCCCCCTACGGATCACCTGTCCGAACGAAACACCGGGGATTCTTTCCCGGTTGTTTCCCCCCTTCATCGGTATCACCTACTACCGCGTTAGGGCACACCTAGCACCGCGTATTGCCATGTTACGCTTTTGTGATGCTTTGATTGCTTTGTTATTTATTGTGTTCCCCCCTCCGTTACTTCTTTCCGGTAGACCCCGAAACTGCCGGTGACCCCAGTTTGACTACGGAGTTGACGACCCCTCCTTGCCAGAGCAACCAGGCAAGCCCCCCTGATCACCAGATATCGCCTATTCCTTCTCTCTACTACTTGCATTAGAGTAGTGTAGCATGTTACTGCTTTCGGTTAATACTATTCTGCTGCATAGCCTGTCATTGTTGCTACAATTGTTGATACCTTTACATGCTATCCTAATGCTTAGTATAGGATGCTAGTGTTCCATCAGTGGCCCTACACTCTTGTCCGTCTGCCATGCTATACTACTGGGCCGTGATCACTTCGGGAGGTGATCACGGGCATATGCTATATACTTTATACTGTTACATTACTTATGATATTGTTCGGAGATGGGGGCTGGAAGGACAGGTGGCTCCATCCCGGTAGAGGTGGGCCTGGGTTCCCGATGGTCCCCGATTGTTACTTTGTGGCAGAGCGACAGGGCAGGTTGAGACCACCTAGGCGAGAGGTGGGCCTGGCCCTGGTTGGCGTTCGTGGATACTTCAATTAACACGCTTAATGAGATCTTGGTATTTGATCTGAGTCTGGCCACTGGCCTATACGCACAAACCAACTACGCGGGAACAGTTATGGGCACTCGACGTCGTGGTATCAGCCGAAGCCTTCTAGACGTCAGTGACTGAGCGGCTGCGCCGGATTGGACTGGAACGCCTGCTCTTGTATTAGGGAGGCTAGGTCTGCTTCCGGCCGCCCTCGCAACATGCAGGTGTTTAATGGGCGATGGGCCTAGACCCCTACACCATAGGAGTTAGACCGGCGTGCTGACCTCTCTGTTAGGCCTAGGTGCGGCTGCGACGTGTTGATCTTCCGAGGCCGGACATGACCCAGAAAAGTGTGTCCGGCCACAGGGGATCGAGCATGTTGGGTTATGTGGTGCACCCCTGCAGGGAAGTTTATCTATTCGAATAGCCGTGTCCCTCGGTAAAAGGACGACCCGGAGTTGTACCTTGACCTTATGACAACTAGAACTAGATACTTAATAAAACACACCCAGACAAGTTCCAGAGACAACCCGGTGATTGCTTTCCCACAGGGCGACGAGGGGAGGATTGTCGGCTAGGATTATGCTTTGCGATGTTATTTGGAGGACATCAATCTACTCTCTTCTACATGCTGCAAGACGGAGGCTTCCAGAAGCGTAGTCTTCGATAGGACTAGCTATCCCCCTCTTATTCTGGCATTCTGCAGTTCAGTCCACTGATATTGCCTCTTTACACATATACCCATGCATACGTAGTCTAGATCCTTACTTGCGAGTACTTTGGATGAGTACTCACGGTTGCTTTTCTACCCTTTTCCCCCTTTCCTTTTACCTGGTTGTCGCAACCAGATGTTGGAGCCTCGGAGCCAGACGCCACCGTCGATGATGACTCCTACTACACTAGAACTGGAGGTGCCTACTGCTACGTGCAGGCCGCTGACGATGACCAGGAGTAGTTTAGGAGGATCCTAGGCAGGAGGCCTGCGCCTCTTTCGATCTGTATCCCAGTTTGTGCTAGCCATCTTATGGCAACTTTCCCCCTCTGGATCACCTATCCGAAAACGCGAAACACCGGGGATACTTTCCCGGTTGTTTCCCCCCTTCGTCGGTATCACCTACTACCGCGTTAGGGCACACCTAGCACCGCATATTGACATGTTATGCTTTAAGATGCTTTGATTGCTCCAGCAATATTAGCAGTCTCACCACAAAAATAAATAACATGCCAATCTAAATCATCATCCAAGAGATCTTTAACCATAGCAATACTAGGTTCAACACTGATTTTCTCAAGAGGTGTATAAGTTCTAGTATTACTCTTGCGAACAACAGTCGAAGCTTTAGCATGATCCTTTATCCTAACAGGAAAAGGAGGTTTCTCAACATAAATAGTAGGAACAATAGGATCACTATAGGTGATAGTCTTTTCTTCAACTGTAATTGGTGCAACTACTTTCACTTCAACAGGAGGATTATATTTAAACCACTTCTCTTTAGGGAGATCAACATGAGTAGCAAAAGATTCACAAAAAGAAGCTACTATCTTAGAGTCAAGTCCATACTCAGCACTAAATCCACGAAAAGCATCGGTATCCATAAAAGATTTAACACAATCGAACTTAGGTGTCATACCTGACTCCTTACCATCGTCGGAACCCCAATCTTCAGAGTTGCGTTTAATTCTTTCCAATAAGTCCCATTTGAAATCAATAGTCTTCAGCATATAAGAACCAGCACAGGAAGTATCGAGCAGGTTGCGATTATCAAGAGAAAGCCGAGCATAAAAGTTCTGAATAATCATTTCCCGAGAGAGCTCATGATTGGGGCATGAATATAACATTGACTTCAGCCTCCCCCAAGCTTGAGCGATGCTTTATCCTTCGCGAGGCCAGAAATTATATATGTAATTACGATCACGATGAACAAGATGCATAGGATAGAACTTCTGGTGAAATTCCAACTTCAATCGCTTATAATTCCAAGATCTCGTATCATCACATAGCCTATACCATGTCAATGCATCTCCCTTCAAAGATAAAGGGAAGACCTTCCTTTTGACAACATCATCGGGAATACCTGCAAGCTTAAATAATCCACAAACTTCATCCACAAAGATAAGGTGTAAATCGGGATGCAATGTTCCATCTCCTGCAAATGGATTAGCTAGAAGTTTCTCTATCATACCCGAAGGAATCTCAAAGTAAATATTTTCATAAAGTTCAGTAGGTTGAGGAGCAACTCTTTGCTCTTCTGGTCGGGGTGAAGATACCCCGAACAAGCCCCTCAAAGGATTAGTTTCCGACAAGTAACAGAAAATGTCAGCACACTATATAAATGTTTCCTTACCAAGTTCCACTCACCAAAAGCGCTGCACTCCCCGACAACGGCGCCAAAAAAGAGTCTTGATGACCTACAAGTGTAGGGGATCTATCGTAGTCCTTTCGATAAGTAAGAGTGTCGAACCCAACGAGGAGCAGAAGGAAATGATAAGCGGTTTTCAGTAAGGTTATCTCTGCAAGCACTGAAATTGTAGGTGATAGATAGTTTTGTGATAAGATAAATAGTAACGAGTAACAAGTAAATAAAGTAAATAAAGTACAGCAAGGTGGCCCAATCCTTTATGTAGCAAAGGATAAGCCTGGACAATTTCTAATAATGAGAAAGGAGCTCCCGAGGACACATGGGAATTATCGTCAAGCTAGTTTTCATCACGTTCATATGATTCGCGTTCGGTACTTTGATAATTTGATATGTGGGTGGATCAGTGCTTGGGTACTACCCTTACTTGGACAAGCATCCCACTTATGATTAACCCCTATTGCAAGCGTCCGCAACTACAAAAGAAGTATTAAGGTAAACCTAACCACGTCATTAAACATATGGATCCAAATCAGCCCCTAATGAAGCAACGCATAAACTAGGGTTTAAGCTTCTGTCACTCTAGCAACCCATCATATACTTATTACTTCCCTATGCCTTCCTCTAGGCCCAAATAATGGTGAAGTGTCATGTAGCCGACGTTCACATAACACCACTAGAGGAAAAGACAACATACATCTCATCAAAATATCAAACGAATACCAAATTCACATAACTACTAATAGCAAGACTTCACCCATGTCCTCAGGAACAAATGTAACTACTCACAAAGCATATTCATGTTCATAATTAGAGGAGTAATAATATGCATAAAGGATCTGAACATATGATCTTCCACCAAGTAAACCAATTAGTATCAACTACAAGGAGTAATCAACACTACTAGCAACCCACAGGTACCAATTTGTGGTTTTGATACAAGATTGGATACAAGAGATGAACTAGGGTTTTGAGAGGAGATGGTGCTGGTGAAGATGTTGATGGAGATCGACCCCCTACCGATGAGAGGATCATTGGTGATGACGTTTGTGATGATTTCCCCCTCCCGGAGGAAAGTGTCCCCGGCAGAACAGCTCCGCCGGAGCCCTAGATTGATTCCGCCAAGGTTCCACCTCGTGGCGGCGGGTTTCTTCCCGTAAGCTTGCACACGATTTTTTCCAGGGTAAAAGCTCTGACATAGCAGAAGATGGACACCGAGGGCCCACCAGGGGTCCCAGGAGATAGGGGGTGCGCCCAGTAGGGGGGTGCGCCCAGTAGGGGGGCGCGCCCTCCACACTCCTGGACAGGGTGTGGGCCCCCTGGTGTATTTCTTTCGCTCAATAATTCTTATAAATTCCAAAAACATGTTTCGTGGAGTTTCAGGATTTTTGGAGCAGTGCAGAATAGGTTTCCAATATGTGCTCCTTTTCCAGCCAGAATTCCAGCTACCGGTATTCCCCCTCTTCATGGTAAACCTTGTAAAATAAGAGAGAATAGCCATAAGTATTGAGATATAATGTGTAATAATAGTCCATAATGCAATAAATATCAACATAAAAGCATGATGCAAAAGGGACGTATCAGCAGCCCGTTCGTCCGCCACACATCCCTAGCATAGAGAACATGCAACTTTCCCCCTTAGGATCACCTGTCCGAAAACGCGAAACACCGGGGATACTTTCCCGGTTGTTTCCCCCCTTCATCGGTATCACCTACTACCGCGTTAGGGCACACCTAGCACCGTATATTGCCATGTTACGCTTTTAAGATGCTTTGATTGCTTTGTTATTTATTGTGTTCCCCCTGTGTTACTTCTTTGCGGTAGACCCCGAGACTGCCGGTGACCCCAGTTCGACTACGGAGTTGACGACCCCTCCTTGCCAGAGCAACCAGGCAAGCCCCCCCTTTGATCATGAGATATCGCCTATTCCTTCTCTCTACTACTTTCATTAGAGTAGTGTAGCATGTTACTGCTTTCGGTTAATCCTATTCTGCTGCATAGCCTGTCATTGTTGCTACAATTGTTGATACCTTTACATGCTATCCTAATGCTTAGGATGCTAGTGTTCCATCAGTGGCCCTACACTCTTGTCCGTCTGCCATGCTATACTACTGGGCCGTGATCACTTGGGGAGGTGATCACGGGCATATGCTATATACTTTATATTGTTACATTACTTATGATACTGTTCGGAGATGGGGGCTAGAAGGACAGGTGGCTCCATCCAGGTAGAGGTGGGCCTGGGTTCCTGACGGTCCCCGATTGTTACTTTGTGGCAGAGCGACAGGGCAGGTTGAGACCACCTAGGCGAGAGATGGGCCTGGCCCTGGTCGGCGTTTGCGGATACTTCAATTAACACGCTTAACAAGATCTTGGTATTTGATGTGAGTCTGGCCACTGGCCTATACGCACTAACCAACTACGCGGGAACAGTTATGGGCACTCGACGTCGTGGTATCAGCCGAAGCCTTCTAGACATCAGCGACTGAGCGGCGCACGCCGGATTGGACTGGAACGCCTGCTCTTGTATGAGGGAGGCTAGGTCTGCTTCCGGCCGCCCACGCAACGTGCAGGTGTGCAATGGGCGATGGGCCCAGACCCCTGCGCCATAGGAGTTAGACCGGCATGCTGACCTCTCTGTTAGGCCTAGGTGGGGTTGCGACGTGTTGATCTTCCGAGGCCGGACATGACCAAGAAAAGTGTGTCCGGCCAAAGGGGATCGAGCGTGTTGGGTTATGTGGTGCACCCCTGCAGGGAAGTATATCTATTTGAATAGCCGTGTCCCTCGGTAAAAGGACGACCCGGATTTGTACCTTGACCTTATGACAACTAGAACTGGATACATAATAAAACACACCCAGACAAGTTCCAGAGACAACCCGGTGATCGCTTTCCCACAGGGCGACGAGGGGAGGATTGCCGGGTAGGATTATGCTATGCGATGCTACTTGGAGTACATCAATCTACTCTCTTCTACATGCTGCAAGACGGAGGCTGCCAGAAGCGTAGTCTTCGATAGGACTAGCTATCCCCCTCTTATTTTGGCATTATGCAGTTCAATCCACTGATATTGCCTCTTTACACATATACCCATGCATATGTAGTGTAGATCCTTGCTTGCGAGTACTTTGGATGAGTACTGACGGTTGCTTTTCTCCCCCTTTTCCCCCTTTCCGTTTACCTGGTTGTCGCAACCAGATGTTGGAGCCCCGGAGCTAGACGCCACCGTCGACGATGACTCCTACTACACTGGAGGTGCCTACTGCTACGTGCAGGCCGCTGACGACGACCAGGAGTAGTTTAGGAGGATCCCAGGCAAGAGGCCTGCGCCTCTTTCGATCTGTATCCCAGTTTGTGCTAGCCATCTTATGGCAACTTGTTTAACTTATGTCTGTACTCAGATATTGTTGCTTCCACTGACTCGTCTATGATCGAGCACTTGTATTCGAGCCCTCGAGGCCCCTAGCTTGTATTGTGATGCTTGTATGACTTATTTTATTTTTAGAGTTGTGTTGTGATATCTTCCCATGAGTCCTTGATCTTGATCATACACGTTTGCGTGTATGATTAGTGTACGATTGAATCGGGGGCGTCACACCGCTCGCTCTGTCCCCCGCCATCCCAGGCGGGCAATGTGGCTCACGGCATGCTCCCTCCTCCTCCTCTGTGCGGCGTCGACCCTGAGCCAAGGCGTGATGCACCCCGGTGTGACCCATCGTGCGGAGCACCGGTGGGCGATGAGGCAAGCCGTTAGGTGGTCCAGCGGCCGCAAGCCGATACGTGCGTGCTCCCAGCACCACAGCGTCAGCACCAGGACCGCGCGCCGCCGGAGGTAGTGGCGCGCAGGCGTCAGGACCAAGCTCCACCCATGCGGTTGACACCAGTGAGTGCGGCAAGCTGTCATGCCTTCACCCTAGAGTTGCGCCATGTTGTCTGGCCCGACAAGTTCAAGCCGGACCTACCCCCACGCTATGACGGAACCCCTAACCCTGCGGAGTTCCTCCAGCTCTACTCGTTGAGCATTGAGGCGGCGAAGGGAGATGATAAGGTCATGGCGAACTGGTTCCCCATGGCCCTCAAGGACAGCACGCCCTCCTGGCTCCTGCGCCTCCCAGATGGGTCGATCTCTTTGTGGGATGAGCTTCGCGAGTGTTTCATCGCCAACTCCCAAGGCACCCGTGATCGCGCTCCTGCGATGGGCGACCTATGGCGCGTGAAGCAGCAACCAGGCGAGACCTTGCACAAACACATACAAAGCTTCACGAACGTCCGCCTCAAGATCCTGAAGGCCTCAGACGAGTCCATCATCTCGGCATTCACTGATGGTGTCCGGGAGGTCAAGATGAAGGAGGAGCTCGCCATCCACGAGGACCTGTGCTCGGCCCTGGAGATGTCCAACCTGGCAAACAAGTGTGCGAGAGACGAGGAAGGCCGCCTCTCCCACCTGGAGCTTCGTGAAGCCGACCCCAAGGATAAGAAGGCCAAAGCTGAGGAGGCGACGCGCAAGGGCCCTGCCGTGCTTGCGGCTGAACCTAAGATGAAGCGAGGCCATGACCATGACTAACCTCCCAAGGGAAACTGCCCATTCTGCATCTTCCTCAACGTGCATAGCCACAACATCAATGACTGCCAGGAGCTCAGGGCCCTTCGTGATGGGCTCCTTGGTTGCCACCCTGAGTGCGGTGACTGTGTCTATGGCCGTGGAGGAGGCCCCGGCGGAGGCAGCTGGGACAGCCACGACCCTCGTTGGGACTAGCGCGACCAGCCTCGCGAGTACCGTTGGCGCGATGAGCCTCGCGATGTGCATTCGCGTGATCAGCCTCGTGAGGCCCGTCCTCAGGGCAACACCGGGCCCCCTCCTATGCCGCTGTCACAAAAGAGAAACAACGACAATCGGTAGGATGACGGAGCTAGGGGCTTCCAAGAACCTCGTGTTATCGCCTACATCCTGGGTGGCGCGCAAGCTCTTACCTCATAGCGCATCTTCAAGCAGTTTGCTCATGAGGTGAATGCGGCCCTCCCGAGGCTCGAGGCCGCGTGTCCCCTCAAATGGTCGCAATATGCCATCGCCTTTGATTCCAAGGACCACCTCAAGTGCTCGACTGCCAGAGGTGCGCTTCCCATGCTCTGAACGCACACCATCAGCAACATCCTCCTCACCAAGACCCTCATCGATGGCAGCGTAGGGCTTAATGTCCTCTCCGTCAAGACGTTCGAGACGCTCCAAGTGCCTTTGACCAGCTTCTGCCAACCAAGCCTTTCTCAGGGGTGACCGACGGCTCCGCCATCCCACTGGGGAAGATACGCCTCCCGGTCAATTTCAGCAACCGTGAAAACTACCACACCGAGCTCATCGACGTCGACGTCGCTCACATTGGCCTCCCGTACAATGCCATCCTTGGGTATCCGGCCCTTGCCAAGTTCATGGTGGCACCTCACCATGGATACAATGTCCTCAAGATGACGGGGAGTGGCGGCATCATCACGGTCACCTACGATGAGAAGGATGTGGTGTGCTCCCTGAGCACGCCTACCAGGCTGCAGCGGCTGACAACCCGGACAACGAGGGTGCCATCCTACCTCCGGAGACCACCCCCAAGAAGAAGAAGCAACTCCTCCTCAAGAGTCGTTGGGATGTTGGAGCGATTGCTGACGGCGCCTCAGGCTCCGCGCCCACTATTGGGGCACCCCTTCCTCCTGCATAGGAAGGTGTGTCTGGCGCTTCCCTCGGGATGGGCTTGGGGGCTTCCGTATGGAGAGCCTTCGACTTGACCGATGCAACGAGGGAGGAGCTCGGACACCACTTGGAGGCGTGGTTCTGAAGCGCGCCCCCGTGAGCAAGGAACACGGCGCGATGCGCCAGGTGGACGAGAGTTCATCACCAGGGTGATCTAGGAGCTTCAAGAGGCAAGGGCCATGCGCGGTGAGCATCGCCCTGCACGGCCTTGATAACCCACGAGTATAGGGGATCACAACAGTTTTCGAGGGTAGAGTATGCAACCCAAATTTATAGGTTTGACACAAGGGGAGCCAAAGAATATTTGAAGGTATTAGCAGCTGAGTTGTCAATTCAACCACACCTGGAGATTAATTATCTGCAGAAAAGTGATTAGTAGCACAGTAATATGATAGTTTTGATAATGGTAGCAGCAGCAACAGTAACGGTAACAGTGATAGCAGTGATTTTGTAGCAGTAACGATATCAGTAGCAATAGTAACTTAGCAGAAACAATATAAGATGAATTCGTAGGCATTGGATCGGTGACTCATTGGATGATATTCATCATGAGACAGTTATAACCTAGGGCGATACGGCACTAGCTCCGGTTCATAAATATAATGTAGGCATGTATTCCATAAATAGTCATACGTGCTTATGGAAAGAACTTGCATGTCATCTTTTGTCCTACTCTCCCGTGGTAGTGGGGTCCTATTGGAAACTAAGGGATATTAAGGCCTCCTTTTAATAGATAACCAGAACAAAGCATTAACACATGGTGAATACATGAACTCCTCAAACTACGGTCATCACCGGGAGTGGTCCCGAGTGTTGTCACTCCGGGGTTGCCGGATCACAACATGTAGTAGGTGACTATAACTTGCAAGATCAGATCTAGAACATGGATATAATGGTGATAACATAAATGGTTCAAATCTGAAATCATGGCATCCGGGCCCAAAGTGAAAAGCATTATGCATGACAAAGTCATAGCAACATCAATCTCATAACATAGTGGATACTAGGGATCATGCCCTAACAAAACTAACTCGATTACATGATGAATCTCATCCAAATCCTCACCGGCCAGCGAGCCTACGAAGGATTTACTCACTTCCCAGTGGGGAGCATCATGGAATTGGCGATGGAGATGTGTTGGTGATGACGAATATCGAAGATCCCCCTCTCCGGAGCCCCAAACGGACTCCAGATCTGGCCTCCTGATGAAGAACAGGAGACGACAGCGGCTTCGTCTCGTGAAACGTGATAATTCTTTCTCCCTGATTTTTTTCTAAAATAATGTGATTTTATAGCGTCGGTTTCAGTGTCAGCGGGGCCACCAAGTGGGGACAACCCACCGAGGCGCGCCTAGGGGGGCAGGCGCGCCCTACTGGGTTGTGCCCACCCAGGTGCCCCCCCTCAGGTGGCTTTTGGCTCCAGAAATTCTCTTTATTAATATAATAAATCCTCGCAAAGTTTCATTCGATTCTGAGAACTTTTATTTCTACACAAAAACAACACCATGGTAGTTCTGCTGAAAATAGCGTCAGTCTGGGATTAGTTTCATTCAAATCATGCAAATTAGAGTCCAAAATAAGAGGAAAAGCGTTAGGAAAGGTAGATACATTGGAGACGTATCAATTCCCCCAAGCTTAAACATTTGCTTGTCCTCAAGCAATTCAGTTGATAAACTGAAAGTGAAAAAGAAAAACTTTTACGAACTCTTTTGCTCTTGTTTCATAAATAAGCTTAAACAACACCTACGTTTTTAGCAAAAATTGTAACTAACCATGACGACAATAACTCTTAAAAATTATATTAACTCATATCAATGACATAACCAACTAGAGAGCAATAATAAGATATCTCAAACAGCAACACGTTGTCAAAACAACCATGATATACTATGACAATAGTGGTATCTTGCTAGCCCTTTCTGAGACCGCAAAACATAAATGCAGAGCACCCCCAAAGTTCAAGTAGTGACTAAACATTGTAATTCATGGTAGAAAAGATCCAGTCATGATGCACCCAACAGTAGCTACACACAATGCATGAGCATGACAACAGTGTTCTCAGGTTCTGGCGCTTATTTGAGAAGGTGATGACACAACATAAAAGTAAATAGATAGTCCCTTTGCAGAGGGAAGCAGTGATTTGAAGAGGTATTAGCGCTCAAGTTTTTAAAACAGAGGTAAATGAAATTTGAGACATGCACCCATCTGATTTACTTGACGACTATCAGTTATCAATATCTTCCATGCTAAACACGCTAGTGGAGGTTCCCAAGCGGAAATGTAAAGGTTATGACTCCATTGGGAGTTTTTGTTTGATTATTTGTAAGCTCTTTTCATTTTACATTTTGGAACTGGGCATCCCTATTACCGCCCTTTTCTCGTGTGATGGCGAGTAAATAAACACTCGACCTGAGAATAACCCGCTTAGCCTGGAAGATACTGACTACCTCCTGTTGTTCCATGAACAATCCAGGCACACAAAAAGGATATTTGTTTGAAGTTTTTAGAGATGGCACATGCAAATTTACTTAGGATGGCAGGGTAATACCACATATACGTAGGTATGATGGACTCATCTGGAATAACTTGGGTTTCAGGTTTTGATGTACAAGCAGAGTTCCCACTTAGTACAGGCGAAGGTTTAGCAAATAGGTTGAGAAGCGGCTAGCTAGAGAGCAAAAATGGTCATGAACATGCATTATGCATAAGTAACATTGGATACTAGCATGAGTAGGATATGAACACCATGAACATAAATATCATAGAGGCTATGTTGGTTTTGATTCAACTACATGCATGAACATGTGCCAAGTCAAGCCACTCGAACATTCAGAGGAGGATACCATATCATCGTACTATATCACAATCATTTTAACGCAATGTTGATATCCAAGATAAGTCATTATTCACTCCTAGCTATTTATGCATGGCATGAGAAACTATAATCTCTAATTGTCATTGCAAACATGTTTGATTATAATAGGCTGAATCATGGATACTGGGTTAAACATATTTACAAAAACAGAACAAATCGAGTTCATACCCATTTCTCTCTGCCACGACCAGTTCATCTAATATCTTCATTATTGCCTTTCACTTGCACGACCGAATGATTTGAAAATAATAGTGCAAGAGTGTCATGGACTAAGATGGAATCTATAAACATTTTATTCAAGAGGAGAAGACAAGGTAATATGGACTCTTTATTAGATCAATAATGCAAATGAGAGCCACTCAACATTTTCATCATGGTCTTCTCCTCGGCATGACTCAACAAAAAGAAAAGAAATTCAGAGAAACACACTGGAATATTTTTGGAGTTTTTGTTTTTTCATAAACAAGCAAATGAAAAGAGAAAAGCAAAATATGAGAAAAACTATTTACACGGGAAAGCTCCCAACAAGTAAAAGAAGAACAAGGAAATATTTTTGGGTTTTCTTTTTAGTGCTACAACAATTTAAACTGGGAAGAAAAATCAAAAAGAAGCAATAACATATTTTGGATTTTCTCAAAGTTTTTCAAACACACAAGAAGAAAGCAAGAAAATAAATTAAACATGGATGATACAATGAAAAGTGTGAACACCGACAACTGGAATGAAATGTGTGAACATGAATGTAATGTCGGTGGGAATACATACTCCCCCAAGCTTAGGCTTTTTGCCTAACTTGGTAGTCGCTCAGTAGCCTGTGTAATGGTCAGAGTGGTAGCTCATGGAGGCTCTCGGTGTGGATGCCTCAGCCTGCCGTGTAGCCACAACCGCTGCGTTATGAGCTCGGGCCTCGCTCTCAAGAACGTAATATCTTCCCATGTTATGAACATGAAAGAGATCAGGTGCAGGTAAATATTTGTCTACCACGGATTCCTTGTTAAATATCAAATTATAAATAAATTATGAGGATCGCCCCTAAGAACCTTATGACGTTTCATAGCATCAAAGTCTAGGTACTGTGTGGGTAAAATAGGATCATAGAGCAAAGGTGAAACACCAAGCCCTCTTGCTAAGCGTGTGGCATAAATCCCACCATAAAAATATCCACTACCAGTGTTGTGTTATAACCTACGTGCAACAATCGCTCCAAGATTATAACTTCTATTACCATAGAGCGCGGTGTGAATGCGGCTCAGATTAGGGGCACAAAGTATACTACAATCTTGTTTGCCTACAATACATTTTCCATTAAATAATGCAAAGTACTGAATTGTAGGAAAATGTATGCTCTTTATTCTACCTTGCATCACTCCCCTAGTTTCACCAAAGCAAAGACTAGTCAATAATATTTCAAACTCAGACCTAGGTGGCTCATCGAGCGAACCCCGGAATGGGATTTTGCAGAGGTGGGCAAACCTTTCTAGATAAATGGTAAATGGATTTGCATATAGTTTAAATGACACCTGATAACCCCCAAGTATAGGGGATCAATTGTAGCCTCTTTCGATAAGTAAGAGTGTCGAACCCAACGAGGAGCTAAAGGTAGAACAAATATTCCCTCAAGTTCTATCGACCACCGATACAACTCTACGCACGCTTAACGTTCGCTTTACCTAGAACAAGTATGAAAATAGAAGTACTTTGTAGGTGTTGTTGGTTACGTTTGCAAGAATATAAAGAGCACGTAAATAAAAAGTAGGGGCTGTTTAGATAAAGAAGCAATAAAGTTAGTATAGCGAGTGTGGAAAAGAGGTGGTAGGAGTTGCGGAATTGTCCCTAAGCAATTGACTACTTTACTAGACCGATAGCAAGTTTTATGTGGGAGAGGCCACTGCTAGCATGTCATCCCTGACTTGGAATTCTATGCACTTATGATTGGAACTATTATAAAGCATCCGCAACTACTAATGTTCATTAAGGTAAAACCCAACCATAGCATTAAGATATATTGGTCCCCCTTCAATCCCGTATGCATCAATTTCTATGCTAGGTTGAAGCTTTTGTCACTCTTGCCCTCCAATATATAGTCCTATCAACATACAACTAACCCTATGGTGTGATCCACGCGTGCGCTCATATGATGGGCACCAAAGGACAGCAACATAACCACAAGCAAATTAAACCAATCATAGCAATTCACCGATTACCGAAAGGACAACGAAAATCTACTCAGACATCATAGGATGGCAACACATCATTGGATAATAATATGAAGAATAAAGCACCATGTTCAAGTAGAGGGTACAACGGGTTGCGGGAGAGTGGACCACTGTAGATAGATGCGGGAAGGTGATGGAGATGTTGGTGAAGATGACAGAGGTGTTGGTGTAGATCGCGGTGATGATGATGCCCCTGGCGGCGTTCCGGCGCCATCGGAAGCGAGGGGGAGAGAGCCCCCCTTATTCTTCTTTGTCCTTAACCTTCCTAGATGGGAGAAGGGTTTCCCCACTGGTCCATGGTCTCCATGGTGTGGGAGGGGCGAGAGCCCCTCCGAGATTGGATCTGTCTCTCTGTCTCTCTCTGTTTCTGTATTCCCAGATTCTGCCCTTTCACCGTTTCTTATATTCCCGGAGATCCGTAAGTCCGATTGGATTGAAACCTTCAACATGATTTTTTCTCGGAAATTAGCTTTCTTGTGGCCCCCTTGGGCACCGTCTCGTGTTGATTCTTCTTCCCAAAAATCATAAATATTCCAAAAATATTCTCCATCCGTTTTTATCCCGTTTGGACTCTGTTTGATATGGGGTTTCTGCGAAACATAAAACATGCAACAAACAGGAACTAGCACTGGGCACTGGATCAATATGTTAGTCCCAAAAATAGTATAAAAAGTTGCCAAAAGTATATGAAACTTGAATAATATTGGCATGGAACAATCAAAAGTTATAGATACGACGGAGACGTATCAGCATACCCAAGCTTAATTCATGCTCGTCCTCCAGTAGGTAAATGATAAAAAAGATAATTTTTGATTTGGAATGCTACCTAGCATAATCTTGATCATGTAATCTAATCATGGCATGAATATTAAGACACGAGTGATTCAAAGCAATAGTCGATCATTTGACATAAAAAGAATAATACTTCGGGCATCCCAACAAACAATCATGTCTTTCAAAATATCAATGCTTCAGAACGTTATCGCTACAAAATTATAGTCTTCTATGCTTCCTTTTCTTAACACAAGGTACCCCTCATGCTCATCCCGGTGTCAGCCAAGCAATTGGTTCATACTTTTTAACTCGCTTCAGCTTTTTAAACCCTCGCGCAATACATGAGCGCAAGCCATGGATATAGCACTACAGGTGGAATAGAGTATGATGCTGGAGGTTGGTAGGAGTTAACCATCACGCGCCCCCGACCTTCACGCAAAGATAAGCAATCAAAATACAATGCACACCAATATGGTTACATAGTTAGGAGACCATACATGCATGCTTCAGGAATCACAAACCTTAACACCAATATCCTTACTAAACACAACCATCTACTAGAACCTCCCACATATTATCATCTCTATATCGCGAACACTATTGCAAGGAATCAAGCATATCATATTCACAGATCTACAAATTTTATGTAGGATTTTATAAATAACCATATGAATGACCAATTCTTGTCATATCTCTAAATAGATATAAGTGAAGCAAGAGAGTTTAATTCTTTCTACAGAAGATATGCCCACGCTCTAACAAATATAAGTGAAGCAAAATAGCATTCTACAAATGGCGGTTTTCTATGTGAAGAGAAACAGGCAATCCAAACTTCAAATGATATAAGTGAAGCACATGAAGCATTCTATAAAGCCATACTCAAAAGATTTAAGTGAAGTGCAATGAGCATTCTATAAATCAACCATGGACTATCTCATACCAGCATGGTGCATAAAAGAAAAGTGAAAACTAAATGCAAAAGACGCTCCAAGATTTGCACATATCGCATGAACGAAACGAATCCGAAAACATGCCGATACTTGTTGAAGAAAGATGGGATGCCTTACGGGGCTTCCCCAAGCTTAGACGCTTGAGTCTCCTTGAATATTTACTTGGGGTGACTTGGGCATCCCCAAGTTTGAGCTCTTGTCTCTCCTCCTTTTCCTCATATCGAGACCTCCTCGATCTTTGAACACTTCATCCACACAAAACTTCAACAGAAAACTCGGTAAGATCCGTTAGTATAGTAAACCAAATCACTACTCTAAGTACTATTGCAAACCAATTAATATTTTGTTCTTTCATTGTAGCTACTGTAATATAACTTTTCCATGGCTTAATCCACTGATAGAAATTGATAGTTTCATCAAAACAAGCAAACTATGCATCAAAAATAGAATCTGTCTTAAAAAGTGCAGTTTGTAGTAATCTGAACATTCACCATACTTATGTTACCCCAAAAATTTCGCAAAAATTAGGAAAAATAAAAGAAATTATAGAAATACAGTGCAAGAATAATCAGAACCATTTGACGTTCCAGTAAAAATGTGAAATTGCGCACTATAGCCAAAGTTTCTGTCCTGCACCGCACAAACCAACAAGCATTGTAAACATCCTAAAGGCAAACCTTGGCACATTATTTTTATAATACAATGGAATTGTACAAGGGGATAATTATTTTTTATGAAAAGTTTCTGTAATTAAGATGCACAAAGTTACCGTGAGCATGAACAAAGTTCAAGGAGCTCCCCCACTTCAACAATGCTTGTCTTTCTCACTTTCACTTTCCTTTTTGAAAAGTATTGGGTTCCCCTCTTTATTTTTTTGTTTTTAAACTTTATGAAAGCACTGAACAGAAATAAATGACTCTCTAAAACTTCCGGGTTGTCTCCCTAGCAGCGCTTTTTTTAAGCCATTAAGCTAGGCATATAGTGCTCAAGTAGTGGATCCACCCAAATCCCAAGGTATATCAAAGACAATTTTAATTAACAATGATTTGTGATTTAGTAGTGAGCACAAAGTAACATATATCATGTAATGACGAAGTCTAACTATCTTCCTATGCATCGGCATGTCACAAAAGAACAATTCATGCACACATAGTAAAGGCCAATGCATAGTATAAACAGTTTCTTGCAACTTTATCATATTGGAAACATAGAGAGGTGGAGATATAGTTCCTATCTCATAATAATTGCAAGTAGGAGCAGCAACCACATGCATATTATATCTATCAAAATTATCATGTGCAACGGTAAAAGGCAACCCATCAATATAATCCTTAATAAGTGCAAACTTCTCCGATATAGTGTAGTAGGGAGAATTCAAAAAGATAATAGGACTATCATGCGTGGGTGCAATAGCAACAATTTCATGTTTAACATAAGGAACTATAGCAAGTTCATCTCCATAAGCATCATTCATATTGGCATCATGGCCATAAGCATAGCAAGCATCATCAAGAAGGGGTATTTCAAAAGAATCAAAGGGATCATAGCAATTATCATAGCAATCATCCTTCGGTAAGCACGAAGGAAAATTAAACAATGTATGAGTTGAAGAGTTACTCTCATTAGAAGGTGGGCACGGGTAGCTAATCTCCTCATCATCTTTTTCATCCAATGAGCTCACAGTTTCATCAATTTCTTCTTCCATAGATTCCCGCAAAATATTAGTCTCTTCTTGGATAGTGATACGTCTCCAACGTATCTATAATTTTTGATTGCTCCGTGCTACTTTATCTACTGTTTGGGACTATATTGGGCTTTATTTTCCACTTTTATATTATTTTTGGGACTAACCTATTAATCAGAGGCCTAGCCCAGAATTGCTGTTTTTTGACTATTTTAGTGTTTCAAAGAAACGAAATATCAAACAGAGTCCAAACGGAATGAAACGTTCGGGAACGTGATTTTCTCACCAAACGTGATCCAGGAGACTTGGACCCTACTCCAAGAAGTGCCAGAGGCGGTCACGAGGGTGGAGGGCGCGCCCCCTACCTCGTGGGCCCCCTGTTGCTCCACCAACGTACTCCTTCCTCCTATATATACCTACGTACCCCCAAACGATCAGATGAGGAGCCAAAAACCTAATTCCACCACCGCAACCTTCTGTATCCACGAGATCCCATCTTGGGGCCTGTCCCGGAGCTCCGCCGGAGGGGGCTTCCACCACGGAGGGCTTCTACATCAACACCATAGCCCCTCCGATGAAGTGTGAGTAGTTTACTTTAGACCTTCGGGTCCATAGCTAGTAGCTAGATGGCTTCTTCTCTCTTTTTGGATCTCAATACAATGTTCTCCCCCTCTCTCGTGGAGATCTATTCGATGTAGTCTTCTTTTTGCGGTGTGTTTGTTGAGACCGATGAATTGTGGGTTTATGATCCAGTATTATCTCTGGAAAATATTTGATTCTTCTATGAATTATTTTATGTATGATTGAGTTATCTTTGCAAGTCTCTTTGAATTATCCTTTTTGGTTTGGCCAACTAGATTGGTAGTTCTTGCAATGGGAGAAGTGCTTAGCTTTGGGTTCAATCTTGCAGTGTCCTTACCCAGTGACAGAAAGGGTTGCAAGGCACGTATTGTATTGTTGCCATCGAGGATAACAAGATGGGGTTTTTATCATATTGCATGAATTTATCCCTCTACATCATGTCATCTTGCTTAAGGCGTTACTCTGTTTTTAACTTAATACTCTAGATGCATGCTGGATAGCGGTCGATGGGTGGATTAATAGTAGTAGATGCAGAATCGTTTCGATCTACTTGTCTCGGACGTGATGCCTATATACATGATCATTGCCTAGATATGCTCATAACTATGCTCAATTCTGTCAATTGCTCAACAGTAATTTGTTCACCCACCGTAGAATATCTATGCTCTTGAGAGAAGCCACTAGTGAAACCTATGGCCCTCGGGTCTATTCTCATCATATCAATCTCTATCGCTTTATTTACTTGATTTGTTTTTTACTTTGCCTTTTACTTTTTACTTTGCATCTATCTATCAAAAATACCAAAAATATTATTTACCATCTCTATCAGATCTCACTCTCGTAAGTGACCGTGAAGGGATTGACAACCCCTAATCACGTTGGTTGCGAGTAGCTATCGTTTTGTGTAGTTACGAGGGACTTGTGCATGGTCTCCTACTGGATTGATACCTTGGTTCTCAAAAACTGAGGGAAATACTTACGCTACTTTGCTGCATCATCCTCCCCTCTTCGGGGAAATCCAGCGCAGTGCTCAAGAGGTAGCAAGAAGAATTTCTGGCGCCGTTGCCAGGGAGGCTCACGCAAGCAAGTCAACTATACCAAGTACCCATCGCAATCCCTATCTCTCGCATTACATTATTTTTCGTTTGCCTCTCGTTTTCCTCTCCCCCACATCACCCTTGCCGTTTTCTTTGCCCTCTCTTTCCCAATCTCCTCCTCCTTTTCTCGTTGCCTTTTTGTTTGCTCATGTGTTAGTTTGCTTGCTTGTCATCATGACTAGTCTCATATCTTCTCCGTTATCTCCCGAGAATGAAGTTCTAAATTTTAAGCAAAGGGAGGGAGAAAATCTAAAAGATGCTTGGTATAGAATTTGCAATGCTCAAAATAGATCTACCAGGAAGCAATCTACTTCAGTTCTTCTTCGCAATTTTTACATAGGTGCTAATCCTTGGTATAGATATATCCTTGATACCATTACCGGAGGGAATTTCTTGGGTAGCCATACTTTTGATTCTTATAATGCTTTAATAGATATATTTGGCTCACCACCTCTTTTGATTAATGGAACTACATTAACTTTGGAGCATGTTATGCAAAGGCTTGAAATACAAAAGCGTGAGTTTAATGTAGGTGATTATGTGTTGCTATACAACTCTCGTTTAAGAATTTTTGTAGGAAAACTTCTCTCTAAATGGGAAGGCCCTTATGTTATCGAGGAGGTCTATCATTCCGGTGCCTTAAAAATCAACAACTTCGAAGGCACAAATCCGAAGGTGGTGAACGGTCAAAGGATCAAACATTATATCTCAGGTAATCCTATAAATGTTGAAACTGATCCTCAAAAAAATGTTGAAACTAATGTTAGTGAAACTGTAACCCTGGATGAATACATAAGGGATACTTTCCAGAATGTTTCAGACTCTGAAAAGGAATACATATGTGGTACGGTAAGTAAACCGACTCCAAAACAGTTCTAATAGCAATTTTTCTCTGTTTTGGAATATTTAAGAAAATAGGAAAATAAGAAGTAGTCCGGAAGGACACGAGGCATCCATGAGGGTCGAGGGCATGCCCTACCCCCCTGGGCGCGCCCCCTGCCTCGTGGGCACCTCTTGCGCTCTCCTAACTCCGTTTTCCTGCACGATACTTCTTTTGGTCGGTAAAAATTCATTATATAATGTCCTGAAGGTTTTGACCACCGTATCACGCAAATATCCTCTATTTTTGTTTTGAGCTATTTCTGCAACAGATTTAGAGCAAGATGTCTTCTCAAGAGTCAGTTGGGGAGAGTCGGGTGTCTCATCCGACACCGGGTCTAGGAGCAAACAGTGATGCGTATCAGTTTGGACCATCAATGGAGGAGGATATGGAGGCCGACTTGAAAAGGATAGATGCCATGGAGGAGGATCAAGAAGTTACCTCTCGTTTCCAAGCCGGATTCACGATGGGGGAACTACAAAGCTCAGCTATTCCAAACTCGGTCATCCCTTCCAATGTTAGATTTCTTTCTTATGAAAATATGAAAAAGAGTGTCACTTGTTCTCCAGCAGCTATGCAACATCCATGGGTGAAAGGAGCTTTAGCCATCACGGGTAAACTCTGCAAGGAAAATATGGACCTCAAGCAGCAAGTCAATAAGCTCGAGGAGGAGAATCGTATTCTAAGGGGCATCATCGCCAAGAAGATTACACCACCACTTCCGAAGAAGGAGACATAATCACATGGGTATGGGCACTACCCTTGGCAACCGCCAAGCTTGGGGGAGGTGCCCGATATCGTATCACCATCACACTCCTATCTTTACTGTTTTACTTAGTTCGATCCTTTTAGTAATATCTTGATCTAGTAGAATAAAGTTTTGGTATGATTTAGTTTTGAGTTTTGCTTTATGATCCTACTATGTAATCGATTCTATGAGCTATATATAATAAAGATTAGTGTTGAGTCAAGGGTTTTGCTATCTGTCTATGATCTTGAGGGAATGAAAGAAAGAACAAAAAGAAATAAAGAGATCATATGGATCTTATGGAGAGTAATGACTTCACATATAAAGAGTATGACGAATAAAAGTTGTTGAGAGTCTAGAAACATAGTTTTGGTCATCGTTGCAACTAATAGGAAGTAATAAAGAAAGAGAGGACTTCACACATAAATATACTATCTTGGACATCTTTTATGATTGTGAGCACTCATTAAAATATGACATGCTAAAGAGTTGATGTTGGACAAGGAAGACAATGTAATGGGTTATGTTTTCTTATATCCGAAATAAAGTATATTGTCATGGATCATCCAACATGTTGAGCTTGCCTTTCCCCCTCATGCTAGCCAAATTCCTTGCACTAAGTAGAGATACTACTTGTGCTTCCAAATATCCTTAAACCCAGTTTTGCCATGAGAGTCCACCATATGTACCTATGGATTGAGTAAGATCCTTCAAGTAAGTTGTCATGTTGCATGCAATAAAAATTGCTCTCTAAATATGTATGACTTATTAGTGTGGAGAAAATAAACTTTAAATGATTTTGTGATGTGGAAGCAATAAAAGCGACGGACTGCATAATAAAGGTCCATATCACAAGTGGCAATATAAAGTGATGTTCTTTTGCATTAAGATTTCGTGCATCCAACCAAAAAGCACATGACAACCTCTGCTTCCCTCTGCGAAGGGCCTATCTTTTACATTATGCAAGAGTCATGGTGATCTTCACCTTTCCTTTTTATATTTTATCCTTTGGCAAGCACCTTGTGTTGGAAAGATCCTGATATATATATCCAATTGGATGTAAGTTAGCATGAACTATTATTGTTGACATTACCCTTGAGGTAAAAGGTTGGGAGGCAATACAATAAGCCCCTATCTTTCTCTGTGTCCGATTAAAACTCCATACCCGTAAGTATTGCATGAGTGTTAGCAATTGTGAAAAACTAAATGATAGTTGAGTATGTGGACTTGCTGAAAAGCTCTTTTATTGACTCTTTCCAATGTTATGATAAATTGCAATTGCTTCAATGACCAAGATTTTAGTTTGTTAGTTTTAAATGAAGTTTTGACTCATACTTGACATTGTGAATAGATTTACTTTAGCATAAGAAATCATATGAATAAATATATATATGTTGTTGTTATAAGAATGATGATGATGCCCTCATGTCTGTATTTTATTTTATCGACACCTCTATCTCTAAACATGTGGGCATATTTTTCGATTTCGGCTTCCGCTTGAGGACAAGCGAGGTCTAAGCTTGGGGGAGTTGGTACGTCCATTTTGCATCATGCTTTTATATCGATATTTATTGCATTATGGGCTGTTATTACACGTTATGTCACAATACTTATGCCTATTCTCTCTTATTTTACAAGGTTTACATTAAGAGGGAGAATGCCGGCAGCTAGGATTCTGGGCTGGAAAAGGAGCAAATATTAGAGACCTATTCTGCACAGCTCAAAAAGTCCTGAAACCCCACGAAAGTCATTTTTGGATTTAATAAAAAATATTGAGCGGAAGAAGTTCCAGAGGGGGGCACCCACCGTCTACGAGGGTGGGGAGCGCGCCTACCCACCTAGGCGCGCCCCCTGCCTTGTGGGCACCCTGGCAGCCTTTCGGTGACCATCTTCTGCTATATGAAGTCTTTTACCCTGAAAAAAATCATAATCATGTTTTCGGGACGAAACTCCGCCGCCATGAGGCGGAACCTTGGCGGAACCAATCTAGGGCTCCGGTGGAGTTGTTCTGCCGGGGAAACTTCCCTCCGGGAGGGAGAAATCATCAACATCGTCATCACCAACGATCCTCTCATCAGGAGGGGGTCAATCTCCATCAACATCTTCACCAACACCATCTCCTCTCAAACCCTAGTTCATCTCTTGTATCCAATCTTTGTACCCAAACCTCAGATTGGTACGTGTGGGTTGCTAGCAGTGTTGATTACTCCTTGTAGTTGATGCTAGTTGGTTTATTTGGAAGATCATATGTTCGTATCCTTAATGCATATTAATACCCCTCTGATTATGAACATGAATATTATTTGTGAGTAGTTATGTTTGTTCCTGAGGACATGGGAGAATTCTTGCTATAGTAGTCATGTGAATTTGGTATTCGTTTGATATTTTGATGAGATGTATGTTGTCTCTCCTCTTGTGTTGTTATGTGAACATCGACTACATGACACTTCACCATTATTTGGGCCTAGAGGAAGGCATTGGGAAGTACTAAGTAGATGATGGGTTTCTAGAGTGACAGAAGCTCAAACCCTAGTTTATGCGTTGCTTCATAAGGGGCTGATTTGGATCCACATGTTTCATGCTATGGTTAGGTTTACCTTAATACTTCTTTTGTAGTTGTGGATGCTTGCAATAGGGGTTAATCATAAGTGGGATGCTTGTCCAAGAAAGGGCAGTACCCAAGCACCGGTCCACCCACATATCAAATTATCAAAGTAACGAACGTGAATCATTTGAGTGTGATGAAAACTAGCTTGACGATAATTCCCATGTGTCCTCGGGAGCATTTTCCTTCATATAAGAATTTGTCCACGCTTGTACTTTGATACAAAAAGGATTGGTCCACCTTGCTGCACCTTATTTACTTTCATTGCTTGTTACACATTACAAATTACCTTATCACAAAACTATTTGTTACCGATAATTTCAGTGCTTGCAGAGAATACCTTACTGAAAACCGCTTGTCATTTCCTTCTGCTCCTCGTTGGGTTCGACACTCTTACTTATCGAAAGGACTATGATAGATCCCCTACACTTGTGGTCATCAAGCACCTCGCTGTCGAGGCCACCATCGACGCCTCACACGCCGACGCCGTGGTGTGGTTGGCTGCTTTAAACGATAGTTCATGGCATTTTCTCGAGGCCACCGACGGTGCCTTCGACGAATACTATGAGGTATTTTCTCAGTGTGCACGTGCTTACCTCATCTTGAGAGCCAGCAGGTTGGTGCCCGGAGCGGCTCAGGCAACTCACCACTACGAAGAGGGCACCAACGATGCGGAGGCTTCGCCGTCTTCCATGTCCAAGGATCCAATCGTCATCGATATCTTCGACAATGAGTAGCTTGTCTTATTAGCTCACTATAAGGACCCATGTTCAGTTTGCTACCTATTGCCTTTCCTCAACAAATTCTAGTGAATTGTGATATCTACTTTTACCATGCAAGCTTCTGCTCTAGTGTATATGTTCTATATGTCGTGCAATGTGCTGATCAGTTTACTGGTTGGTTCAATTCTGCAAATGTGATGTTCAATTCTTTAGGGTGCATTTTTCCAAGTTGTCAAGCATGCTTGGTTTGGTTAACTGTCTGATCTTCTATTAGGAGTATGTTATATTGTGCAATCTGGTGCTCTGTTAACGTTTGGTCCATTTGTTGTGGTCTTTAGTTAACTGTTTGGTTCAATTCTGCAATGCGATGTTCAATTGTTGTGTGTGCATTCTGTTATTGTATACCATGTGAGAAATAAATCGAATTTTGTTGTACTAAATAAATGAGAAACAAATACAATTGCTATATTTCCAAGTTGTTAAGCATGCTTGGTTTGGTTAATTGTCTGATCTTCTATTAGGAGTATGTTATACTGTGCAATGTGGTGCTCAGTTAACGTTGTGTTCATTTGTTGTGGTGTTTAGTTAACTGCTTGGTTCAATTCTGCAATGTGATATTCAAGTATTGTGTCTGCATTCTGTTATTGTATACCATGTGAGGAATAAATCAAATTTGGCTGCACCTAATACATGAGAAACATATACAAGTGCTATTCTTAATCATGCTTGGTTCGGATAAATGGGTTTTCCATGTGGCTTGAATTAATTTGATGAATGTGCAATGTGCTTATTTTTTATCAACATATTTTCTATACCACTATAGTGTGCCAATAGCTTCAAATATTAGTCGTTGGATATGCCCATCCAACCGTCAAGAGATGGAAAATACATATTCACATGTATTTTTCAATGCTTTTATATATATTTAAATGACGTGCAAAGCACGTACAATTTACTAGTACTGATAGCATGCGAACCCTTACTTAACTTGATGACTAACTACCTTATATGTGTTGCAGGGAAACAATGGGAAGCACTGAGGTTTACAAGATGGTACTAACTATTATACCTTGCCCTTTTTTATTCCTTTGTCCCATTTCCAATATAGAGAAGATATTTATGCACATCCTTGTTTTCAGGCCTTTCCAAAGCAGTACACTGATGATTCCCTCTCAAACCACCTCTATGGTCAGGAGGCGAGGAAAGTTTTCATACAACACCCACGGTTCAATATTGAAGTGTTCCTGAAGACGACGAAGGACGGACGGTGAATCATCCACATGCACTGGCCTAAAGTTGCAAAGACCTTCAACATGAATGAAGGCTCAATATGCGCCTTCCGCAATTTTCCAAACGAGATGCATCTATCTATGTACCGTCTATGAAGCTAATTTCGAAAGGTTCTAGATGTTGCATGTGAAACTTGGTGTTGGTGATGTTGTGTAATGGGGTAGCTGAGTGCTGAAGCTATATCATGTTGTACTCGGATTTATTTCAATTATGAAATCCTGCTTCCTTAATATAGAAATGAAACATATTATGTGCTTAATATGAATGTCAATTAGATTAATTAATGGATTATTAATAATAGGGCAATTAACCGACTAATTGGCCAATTAGCTTGCTAATTGGGTTTTCTTATTGCAAATGGTTATTGAGAAAACACCATGGGCGATGACCTCAGGCAACGCACACAATTTCTAGGAATAAACTGTGTTGGATCAATGAACAATCACACACGACATTCTCTTGAAAACTGTTTGCGTTATGCCACCTTGCGCAAACGTTTTCCTTGGAGTAACTGTGTGGTATGTATATACGAACGGAAACATTTAGCGGGGACTGTCACATCCCTAGATTATTGCTTGTATTAGTTGCATTAGAGTGCATCATGCATCATGCACTACAGGAATCTGCTACTTTGCCATCTGCCACGGCGGACGACAAAGGCATGGATGGTGGACTTTCTTTGCCGTCAGCCAGTTCTTTGCCATCTGCTTTTGGGTAGCTGATGGCAAAGAGCTTATTTGCCGTCCGCTAGCGGACGGCAAAGAGCTGGCAGATGGCAAAGTAGCTGATTCCAGTAGTGATGGCTAAATTCCAGTGAAATTTGAATTGAGGGAATTCTCAAGCCTCAGAAAAATCCTTTTAAAAAAAGGGCAAGAACCCTTGAACTTGCATTCAACGAAACCAAAATGGCCTTCATTAATGTTTGATAATTTTGGCAAGGGTTTGGATCCAAACCAAAAATATTGAACATTTTTAAGAATTATTTTGGCATTGAATTTAAATCATTATTGTATTTGAATTTGGAATTATATTCATAATATATGGGATATATTTTCAAATAACTTTGAAATGTTTTGTGTGCTATTGGAAAAGTCCATCTAGCAACATAAAATTGTTCAAAGGATTTTTGGCACTGGTTTGAAACTATTGGAATTTCAAACAGTGGCAAGATTCAAATCAAAACAGAAAACAGAAATAGAAAAGAATAAAAAGGGGAAGACCTACCTGGCGCTTACCTACCGCCCAAGTGGCCAGCCCAGCCCAGTAGTGCCCCCCTTGTCATCTTCCTCCTCTGCCAGAAGGACCAGGTGCGTGGTCGCCCCGCGCACGCATGCTCTCCTTCACCTCCTGCTTACCTGCTCGCCACTGGAGCACCCGAGGGCGCCACGCACTCCCCCTCGACACCCCTTGACCACTCGCTCTCTCCCTTGCCCTCTTCCCATCCTCTACTCCCTCCTTTCTCTCTGTCCGTGGGCGCCGAGACCGCCGATGAGCACCACCGCGACCACAGCCTTCCCCGTGCCTCTCCGACGTGACCTCGAGTTCTGTCGTTGACCCATACGCCGTCTCCACTAAGCCACGTGACGGGAAGAATCTCGGAGAGCCGCCCCCAATGTCTTCTTCCTCCTCGGGTCACCGAGATCGCCGGCGACAGTGATTCCGCTCCGACGCATCCCCGAGCCAGCCGAACTTCTCCTCCGCCTCCCAGTGAGCCCCTGATCGCTTCCCCCCTGTCCCCTTCTTCGATAGCGCGCCCTAACTAGCCAACCGTCGAGGTCGAGATCTGCTTGCCGCCGGCCATGTCACCACCGTGGCTACGGCCGCGCAAGCTCGCGTCCGAGCTCACGGCTGCACTCACCGCACTCCCTCGAGTTGAACACGACCATCCACGGCTCCTTTCGTGCCCCGCATCGCCCAAACCATTGTTGGTCGAACTCCAGCCGCCGCACTCGTCGTCGGCACCGCCGCTACAGAGCACCTCAGCTCCGGCCACAACCACCGTTGGATGTGCCGCACTACGGGCGTTCCAACGAGCCCAACCCCGCCTCCTTCCGTGGCCGGAATCGCCAGGACGATCGACGCCACCGCGTCTGTGTGTCACCGGCGGTTAGCCGCCGACGTGGGCATCATTAGTGGCTCATGACCCACTAATTAACCCCTGCAGTGACACCAACAGCTGGGCCCCGCACCTAATTAACTCTGGGTTTATTTTCTGTTTAGATTAGTTTATAAACCAGCAGGACCCACACGTCAGGGTTGACTTGCTGATGTGTCCGTTAACCCGGCCCCACCTTTCTGTGACCCTAGGCAGCACTGAGTCACTGACCAGTGGGCCCACCGGTCAGGTTTGACTAGGGGCAGCCCAGTTGACCTGCTAACGCCAGGCTTACATCCTACTGACCTCGTAATCATTTTCTGGCGATTTATATTTCAAAAATGAATTATAAAATCCAGAAAATTGTTTAAACTTCTAAAAATCATAGAAAATACACCGTAACTCCAAATGAAATAATTTATATATGAAAAATTATCAGAAAAACATGAAGAATCTGTTTATGGACTTTTCATGCATGTTTGAACAAGTTAACCTCACTGAATAGGGTAAATCATGACTATGGCAATTTATGAACTAGCATTTGGAGTTGGAGTTTAACCTTGTTTGAATTCCACTTCAATTAACTTGGCTAGATATTGCATTAGGTGAATTCAGTACCTTAATATGACATGTCATTCATGTGAATGTCCATTGCATTGATTGTGGTCCTTCTTTGCTAGTCGGTATTGTTCCCTCTCGATAGCCGATGTTTTCGACGATGAGTTCGATGACACCGATGAAGAGCTATACTATCTTCAGAAGTGCCAGGCAAGCAAAAACCCCTTGTTCATTCCGATACAATCCCACTCTCTCGCTGCTGCTCTCTTTTACTGCGTTAGGACAACAACGATTGAACTATTACATGCTGTGGTAGTTGAACCCCTTTCCTTTGCATGACCTGTCATTGCCACAGTAAATAGATGAAACCCACTAGCATGAGTAGGAATTGTTTGAGCCCTAGTGAGGGAGTCCTGGACTAGGGGGTGTCCGGATAGCCGAACTATCATCTTTGGCCGGACTCCAAGACTATGAAGATACAAGATTGAAGACTTCGTCCCGTGTCCGGATGGGAGTTTCCTTGGCGTGGAAGGCAAGCTTGGCGATACGGATATGTAGATCTCCTACCATTGTAACCGACTCTGTGTAACCCCAGCCCTCTCCGGTGTCTATATAAACCGGAGGGTTTTAGTCCGTAGGACGAACAACAATCATACCATAGGCTAGCTTCTAGGGTTTAGCCTCTTTGATCTCATGGTAGATCTACTCTTGTACTACCCCTATCATCAATATTAATCAAGCAGGAGTAGGGTTTTACCTCCACCGAGAGGGCCTGAACCTGGGTAAAAACATCGTGTCCCTTGTCTCCTGTTACCATCCGCCTAGACGCACAGTTCGAGACCCCCTACCCGAGATCCGCTGGTTTGACACCGACATTGGTGCTTTCATTGAGAGTTCCTCTGTGTCGTCACCTATAGGCCCAATGGCTCCTTCGATCATCAACAACGACATGGTCCAGGGTGAGATTTTTCTCCCCGGACAGATCTTCGTATTCGGCGGCTTTGCACTACGGGCCAATTCACTTGGCCATCTGGAGCAGATCGAAAGCTACGCCCCTGGCCATCAGGTCAGATTTGGAAGTTTGAACTATACGGTTGACGTCCGCGGAGACTTGATCTTCGACGGGTTCGAGCCATAGCCAAGCGCGCCGCACTGTCACGAGGGGCATGAACTAGCTCTGCTGCCGGACAGTGCCTTGGAGGCCGCACAAGTGTCTGCTCCGACCCTTAGCTCGGAGCCGACTGCACCGATCGAGGACGGGTAGCTGGACACCGCCTCAGGGGCTGCTACCTCTATGGCGATAGAGCCGAATACCAACCCTGTCCTTTGTGAAGCTCGTGACTCCAAGGTGCCGGACTCCTCTCCGGACTCTGAACCTCCCACGCCCCTGCCAATCAAATCCGGTTGGGCGCCGGTTATGGAGTTCACTGCCGCGGACATCTTTCAGCACTCGCCCTTTGGTGACATCCTGAATTCACTAAAGTCTCTCTCTTTATCAGGAGAGCCCTGGCCGGACTATGGTCAGGAAGGTTGGATGCGGACGACGAAGAAATTCAATGCCCACCCACCACCCACTTTGTAGCCACTGTCGACGATTTAACCGACATGCTCGACTTTGACTCCGAAGACATCAACGGTATGGACGACGATGCCGGAGACGACCAAGAACCAGCGCCTACAGGGCACTGGAAGGCCACCTCAACTCACGATATATATATATATATATATATATATATATATATATATATATATATATATATATATATGGTGGATACACCTAAAGGAAGCGATAACGAGGAACAACGAGACGCTGTGAAGGATAATTCCATCGAAAAAGCAGTCAAAACGGCGACGTAAGCGCCGCTCAAAGTCCCGCCCCGACAAAGACATCACCCATACAGACCCAGCATAGAGCAGGGCGAACCGGTGGACGACGAACATGCACTCAAGCAACCATCCGAACAGGATAACTTGGATAAACAATCCGTCCCCGGTGAAGATAACAGTCCAGACGATCTCACGCCGGACACATTGTTGGAGCAGAAAAACCTCCACAAAAGGCTTGTTGCCACTGCACGTAGTCTGAAGAAGCAGAAGCGGAAGTTCAGAACAGCGGAAGACGCACTCAGAATGAGATGGAGCAAAGTACTCAACACCGCAGACAAATACGGCGATAGTCGCCAAACAAAGAGCTACCCGAAGCGCAAACTACTGCCCGAATTCGACGAGGAGGCCGTAGAGACCCCACGATCAAAGAACAAAGAGGCCGCCCGGTCGGGTAGACGACCACATGGCAAACATAGAGCGGCAAGCGGCGCCACACACAAGCCGGCATTCGATCCGCATAAGGATCCGCACCAAAAGGATGGCCCAGTCAGGTCTATCTATGGGCCAAGAAAGCAAGCTCTAGAAAGCAATACAACACGTCGAGTATTCGAACATCACGGCACACCCAAATACAGAGGCGCCGCACACCCCCTATGTTTCACTGATGAGGTGCTGGATCATGAATTTCCAGCGGGATTCAAAGCCGTAAACATAGAGGCATACAACGGAACAACAGACCCTAGAGTCTGGATTGAGGATTACATCCTGCACATACACATGGCTAGAGGAGATGACCTCCACGCCATAAAATACATACCCCTCAAGCTCAAAGGGCCAGCCCGGCATTGGCTTAAAGGCCTCCCCGAAAACACTATTGGAAGTTGGGAAGAGCTCAAGGATGCGTTTCAGGCAAATTTTCAGGGAACTTATGTCTGCCCTCTGGATGCAGACGATTTAAGTCACATAACTCAACAGCCCGGAGAGTCAGCCCGCAAATTCTGGAACAGGTTCCTCACCAAAAAGAACCAAATAGTCGACTGTCCGGACGCCGAAGCCTTAGCAGCCTTCAAATGTAACGTCCAAGACGAATGGCTCGCCAGACACCTCGGCCAGGAAAAGCCAAGAACAATGGCCGCACTAACAAGCCTCATGACCCGCTTTTACGCGGGAGAGGATAGCTGGCTGGCAAGATGCAGCACCAACGACCCAAGTACATCCGAGGTCAGGGATGGAAATGGGAAACCACGACGCAGCAAGGGCCAGCGCCGGACCAAGGGAAACAGTCCGAAGAGCACGGCAGTCAACGCCGGATTCAAAAGCTCTCGGCAGAACAACAAAAAACTGCCTCTTAAGGACAATAGTGACGAGCTGTCCAACCTAAACAAAATCTTGGACAAGATATGCCAAATCCACAGTACCCCTGGGAAGCCTGCAAACCATAGCACAGAGATTGTTGGGTCTTCAAACAGTCCGGCCGACTTAACGCCGAACACAAGGGGCTCGACACACCAAGTGAGGATGATGACGAACCCCACAAGCATAGCACCGGAAAACAAAAGAATTTCCCACAAGAGGTCAAGACAGTAAACTCACTTCAAGTGACAACAGGGAAAAATAGAGCAGCGCCCATTGAAATACACGCCGCACGGTCCACCCCAGCGGAGTCCCGACACTGGATGTCAAAACCAATCACCTTCGACCATCAGGATTACTCCGGAAGTATCCGGAACGCAGGATGGACTGCTTTGATATTAGATCCCATAATCGACGGACTACAATTCACACAAGTCCTAATGGACGGCGGCAGTGATCTAAACCTGCTATATCAGGACACAATCCGCAGAATGGGGATAGAACCAACCAAAATCCGCCATAGCAACACTTCCTTTAAGGAGTGATGCCAGGCCCATATGCCCATTGTACGGGCTCTCTACTACTAGAAGTTGTGTTCAGCTCATCCGACAACTTCCGTCGCGAAAAGTTAGTCTTCCACATCGCCCAATTTAAAAGTAGCTATCAAGCACTATTGGGACGCGAAGCTTTCACCCGCTTTAACGCAATACCGCATTATGCATCTCTTACACTTAAAATGCCCGGTCCACGCGGCATCATCTCATTAAAGGGAAACTTCGAGTGTTCCTCGAATACGGAAGAACGTGAGACTGCCTTGACAGCCACACACTAATCTGGCTTTGCTGATCAAAGCACCTAAACAGGTCATTCAGACCCCGGACACGGTTAGGCAAGTCCAGCATAAATAAACAAGGGGCTTACCAGCCGCGTACCCCCTACAAGGGGCTCCACGCGTGTACAACAAGAGACAATAAAGCTAAATTTTATTAATTTTTTGAATCATACTCTATTTATATTAAAATACATTTTTCGCACGATCCTTTTTTCCCAACTAAGTTCTTCTCTTTTACAGATGAACATCGTGCTACACCCGTCCAGGATATGGCACAACGGAGACACAGGCGCAGACATGCAATAGGGACCCGTTGCAAGGATTCTTTTCAGATTAAGACCCTGCGTAAACCTTTTTTACTGTCTCTTGTTGATACACATCCCCCGGTTTCTTACTATAACCGAGGAGGAGGCTGGCGTTTTGGCATCGGCCGCGTCAGAAATTTTTGCGCGTACCTAGACACTAGGGGCTTAGGGCATTGTTCTGCCTGTTTTCATAAAGATCGAATATCTTAGGGAGTGTTCGGCGTCTCGAGTTAGGCCTTATATGCATCAGCTCCGAATCATGTCTTTGGTCAAATGTTGGGTTTGCCCGGCTCCTGTGTTTTGCTGCCTTACGTTCCGCTCTATCGGCTAACGCGGCACCAGGAGAACTACTGCGATTGTGCCCTGGTTCGTCCAGGCGAGCACCTCAGTAGACAAAGCCGAAAACTGACTGTCATGATATAGCGAGAGACTGGTCAACCACTCGATGGACCACCGGAATGTTTAGAATTCCTCCGCTTTAACAAAGGACCGTTTCCCGGTCAGGCACATACGCACCCCGAATTCGGAGAGCGCGGTGCCCCTAGGGGCTATATAGTAGCCCCACCATCGAACTCCTATGGCTAAGTGAAAGTGATAAAGCATTATAGTCCGGTTGCCTAGTTTGCTACGCTATCACCTCCTTCACAGGACCAAGACGTTAGATTAAGTGTGAAAATGAGCTTTTTTGCAAACACCCCCGCACTATGTGCGTGGGGGCTGAAGCCGGAGACTGCCATCTTTCAGGTTATATACACATATACATTAACGGCCGCACAGGAGGTATTTCAATACTTGAACGCACAAGTATAAAAAGCCCTTATATTATATTTGAAACATGGTTTCACAAATCATACATGTCATTTGAACATAATATCCTTCGAGCACTGCGTCTCTATTAAACGAGCGCCCTGCAGGACTTCCTCAAAATAGTGCTCGGCAGGTACTCGGCTTCTGTCCGAATCCTGGGATGCAACGTCGGTGGCCTTCATCTCTGCCCAGTATGTTTTGACACGGGCAAGAGCCATTCGTGCACCCTCTATGCATGCCGACCACTTCATTGCATCTATATGCGGCACCGCACCAAGGAACTGCTGCACCAAGCCAAAATAACTCTTCGGCTTGGGCCTTTTCGGCCACAAATGAGTCACAACATCCTTCATGGCAAGTCCGGACAACCTATTCAGCTCAGCCCATTCGGCCAAACGATCGGTCAATGAAAGAGGACGCTCTGGACTATGGAACTGCGACCAAAAAAGCTCTTCCATTCCGTGATCCTTTTGGCCTCGGAAGTGTACGACTGCGTCTGCGGCACTCGCCGCCAAATCCAGATAAGCATCCTCCACACCCCACAGCTGGCCCAACTGAGCATACTTCGGATCTGTGAATTTCCTCCACAGCAGAAAGGGCTTTCCAGCCGCGATATCCCCGGCTTGACGTAGCTCCTACTTTATAGCTCTCATCGCGGAGCGGGCATCCTTGGCTTCGGCGGTGGCCTTCTTCAGGTCCTCTCACTCCGCTCGGTGTTCTTTTTCAAGAAACTCATAGCGGTCGGTAGCATTCTTCAACTTCCCGGCCATCTCAGCCATTTCCTCCCTGCTTCGGCAGTGAGCAGCCTGTTCGGCTTTTAGCTCCTCGGCCGCCCTCAAGGCAATCGCATCACTTTTTCTGGCTTGCTCCTTGACTCGGGCTAGCTCCGCCCGAAGGTTCTCCATAGCAGCGGCACCATCTCCATAAAGCATACATGTTGCCAGGCATGGGCGTCAAGCTCCCTTACCAGGTGTCCGCGGAGAAAGTTGCATACCTTGTGACTCGTCAAGCCGCTTATTGACAAGCGCGATGTCCGCATCCGCCACGTCAAGTTGCCGCTTCAGTTCGGCAAATTGACCAGTCCGGCTGGCCACCGGACGCTCCGCCACCTATATAGGACAGGCGACATCTTTAATACTGAGATTATGATCCTCGGCGCGCTGTCGCTTTCGACAGCGTACCAAGTCTCAGGGGCTACTATCTATACAGGGCGCATTCTATATGCAAAACTGTCAGAAGGTATATCATTTTCGCGTACCTCAAACCCCATCAGTAAACTTCTGACGACTTCATGAAATCCACTCTCAGCGGATGAAATCCTTTCAATCACCATACCCATTAACGCACGGTGATCTTCTGAGGTAGACGCTCGCCCGAGCAGATCCTTCAGCTTCTCCGACCGAACACCAGTTGGTGCCGGACCTTCCGGCCCCGCCGGACTTGGGGAAACCCTCCGCGACGACACCTCAGGGTCGTCCGCCCCGCCTGATGGTGCGGCAGATGGAGGCGTTTCGCTCTCCATCATCTTCGGACGAAGATCCCCCGAAGATGAGCTCTGCTGAGAAGGGTTGAGATCCGAACTACAAGGTAAAACTTCGGTTATCTTCAGAAATAAATACAGGGATGTCCCTTATTACAAAACTCCCCTTTCTACTTACGGCTTGCTGGAGGGCTGATTCCCTTGGGGAAATAGTGCGGCCGGGGCTTCTCCCGGCGCCGGACCCTCTGGTGAAGATTTCTTCCCCCGCTTTGAGGCCTTGGCCTCCGGATCTTCAGAAGCGGTCCTATTCTCCCCCTGGAGGGAGGGATTCTTGATCCCCCCTTTCTTGAAAGCCTCCTTAGCGGAGGTAGTAGCTTTCCTGTTCCCCCCTTCGCCCTCTTCCAAAGGCGCAACCTCCAGCATCTTGGTTAACACAGGATCCGACGTGGTCTCAGGGAGGGGGGCCGGACACCTTATTAGTTTTGCTTTTGCTATCCACTCATGTTCAAGGGACAGCTCTTTAAAGGGCAAGTTTATGATAAATGTACGGATAGAGTGTCCGGGCACAGGACTACTTACTTGAGTATCTGGGCGATTGCAGCTCAGACCTGCGTCCTCGGTCAAATTCGGACACATCTCTTGTGATCCGAAGAACAGTTTATACATCTCCATGGGTGTCGCGCCCATGAAGTGTTGGAGAGCTCGCGGTCCCTCCGGATTAAATTCCCACAGGCGGAGGGGGCGACGTTTGCAGGGCAGAAGGCGCCGAATCAGCATGACCTGCGCCACTAAGACCAGATTGATCTCTCTCTCTTGGAGGTCTCGAATGCGGCCCTGCAACAGAGGAACGTCCTTGGACGGCCCCAGTCGAGCCCTTTGTTAACCCATGACGCCAGCCGTTGTGGAGGACCCGAGCGGAAGGCAGGTAGCGCCACCCATTTGGTGCCCCTGGGAGCGGTGATGTAAAACCACTCTTGTTGCCACAAACCAAGCTCCTCTTGAAAAGAGCCATCGGGCCATGGAGCATCAGCATTTTTGCTTATAATAGCCCCTCTGCACTCTGTCTGCTGCCCCTTGATCATCTTCGGCTCCACTTTGAAGGTCTTGAGCCACAATCCGAAGTGAGGGGTAATGCGGAGGAAGGCTTCGCATACGACGATGAACGATGAGATGTGGAGGATGGACTCCGGATCCAAGTCATGGAATTCCAGCCCATAATAGAACATGAGCCCCCTCACGAAGGGGTCCGTCGGGAAGCCTAAACCTCAAAGGAAGTGAGACACGAATACCACGCTCTCACCAGGCTCGGGAGTAGGAATAATTTGCCCTTGGGCAGGCAGCCTATGCGAAATTTCACCGGTTAGATACCTGGCGTCTCTCAGCTTTAGCACGTCTTCTTCCGTGATGGAAGAACGCATCCACCGGCCTTGCAGGTCGGAGCCGGACATTGTCGAAGGTCCGAAGCGCCTGAATCTGGAGCTTTGGGTGTTGGAACTCGAGGCGAGGGGCAGATTCGATTGAGATTGAAAGAAAGGAGCAGGCCTTGGTCTTGTTATAAAGAGGTTGAATACCAAGAGCCCTTGTCGTGGCCGTTTGGGACTCGCCTTCGATAGAGGGGGCGTGCGAACGGGCGCGGTTGGGTTACCCACGCCCGTATTGATGAGAATCCCGGAATAAGGGGACACGATCTCCGCTTTGACAAAACGTGCCAAGGAAACCGCTTCGCTAAACGCGCTGAGGTGGAACAATAAAAACAATTCGAATAAAGGCTTGGCCGTGGTGTGACGTCACGCCCCGAAATACGTCAGCAGATTGAACTTGTGTAAATATTATTCTCTCTATGGTGGTACGTGGAACTTATTTTGCAGAGCCGGACACTATCCTGGTGTTCAAAATCTTCTATGAATTATTCGGAGGAGGAACCCGCCTTGCAATGCCGAAGACAATATGCGCGCCGGACTCATCGTCATTGAAGCCTGGTCCAGGGGCTACTAAGGTAGTCCTGGACTAGGGGGTGTCCGGATAGCCGACCTATCATCTTTGGCCGGACTCCAAGACTATGAAGATACAAGATTGAAGACTTCGTCCCGTGTCCGGATGGGACTTTCCTTGGCGTGGAAGGCAAGCTTGGCGATACGGATATGTAGATCTCCTACCATTGTAACCGACTCTGTGTAACCCTAGCCCTCTCCGGTGTCTATATAAACCGGAGGGTTTTAGTCCGTAGGACGAACAACAATCATACCATAGGCTACTCTCTGATCTCGTGGTAGATCTACTCTTGTACTACCCATATCATCAATATTAATCAAGCAGGAGTAGGGTTTTACCTCCGAGAGGGCCCGAACCTGGGTAAAAGCATCGTGTCCCTTGTCTCCTGTTACCATCCCCCTAGACGCACAGTTCGGGACCCCCTACCCGAGATCCGCCGGTTTTGACACCGACACCTGGTGTGCCTACTCATTCATGCTTGTTTGTCATGCATGCTACTGCTTAGAGTTGAGTCAGGTCTGATTCATCGGGGATGAATTGGAGGCGTGTGAATATGTTCTACTGTGTGTGAGCTAAGTGTGTGAACATGATTTGGTAAAGGTAGCGGTGAGAGGCCATGTAGGAGTACATGGTGGGTTGTCTCATTGAAGCCGTCCTCAGGAACTGAGTTCCGTGTTTGTGATCCATGAACAGTTACTACCACACATTGGGCTCCAGGAACTCCAAGCTCTCTCGACTTACTAATCAACTCGATCTCTGTCCAGGAGTTGCAACTAGTTTCTGGTGTTTGTAGGTAGTGCCAGTAGTCTACCAAGTGGCACCCACTAAAGGTGGGCTTGGGACAGACTAGGTGTCGTGGCACGGTGTACCAAGTGGAACCCGGATGGTGGGCTTGGGAACCCTGCTCACATCGTTTGGGGCCGTGAGCGACACCCCGGCCGGATCTCCTTGCGGATGGAACCCGAATAGGCGATAAACCTGGACTAGAGACTTGTGTGGTTAGTCAGGTCGTGGCCGACTCCCTCGCCAGGCTTCTGCTTGAAGGTTGCCGAGATACACGACGTGTACAAGGTGGTAAGTGGCGAGAGCGTGTGTGAAGAAGTACACCCCTGCAGGGTTAACATCATCTATTCGAATAGCCGTGTCCGCGGGAAAGGACTTTTGGGTTGCCTGTACAGTTCATAGACAAGTGAAAGTGGATACTCTAAAATGTGCAAGATAAGCGTGAGTGCTATGGATGGCATTCTCGTAGGGAGACGGGAGCGGATCCATAGTGGTGTATTGATATGGTGAATATGTAGACTCGTGTGCGCCACCTCAAAGAGTTACTTGCAGTCGTAGTTCAGGATAGCCTCCGAGTCAAAGCTGGCTTGCTGCAGTTAAACCCCCCATCCTCTTTGTTGGCAATGATGCATATGTAGTTAGTTCTGATGTAAGTCTTGCTGGGTACATTTGTACTCACGTTTGCCTATTTTATGTTTTTGCAGAGACTTCCGTCTCACTAGTAGTTCCGCGTGGACTTCGACGTTTAGCTTGTTACCTCAGCTACGATCTTGTGCCCTCGGCAGGATCTGGTAGATAGTCAGGCTTCTCATCCTTTCTCATTTATAGATGTCTATTCAGACATGTTGAGCTTCCGCATGTGCTTTGACTTGTATGCTCTGAATGTTGGGTCATGAGACCCATGTTTGTAATATCTCGCTCCTCGGAGCCTATTGAATAAAATACTTGAGTTGTAGAGTCGTGTTGTGATGCCATGTTGTATTTGCACATATCGAGCATATTGTGTGTATGTTATTGAAATGCTTGGTATGTGTGGGATCTGACTATCTAGTTGTTTATCCTTGGTGGCCTCTCTTACCGGGAAATGTCTCCTAGTGCTTCCACTGAGCCATGGTAGCTTGCTACTGCTCCGAAACACTTAGGTTGCCCGGCATGTGTCCTTCTTCGTTCATTTGTCTGTCCCTTCGGAGAAATGTCACGCAGTGTCTATCGGAGTCCTGTTAGCCTGCTACAGCCCAGATACTCTGGAGTCCTGCTCGCCCAGTTTCTACAGCCCGGATTCACTCGCTGGTGACCGACACATTTGTTGCTGGGTCATGTATGCCTGTCCCTGTAAGTTAGTGCCACTTTAGGTTCACGACCAGCCATGTCAGCCCGGGCTCCTTGTCATATGGATGCTAGCGACATTATCATATACGTGTGCCAAAAGGCACAAACGGTCATGGGCCTGGTAAGGCAACACCCGTTGGAATACCGTGCGTGATGCCGCAAAGTGATATGAGGTGTTACATGCTAGATCGGTGTGCCATTGAGTCGGGGTCCTGATAGCTTTGGTATCAGAGCCTGACTGCCTGTAGGATTACCAAGCCAAACTGGTCGAAGTCGTGTCTAGAAATTCTTTAGTTATATAAGGGAATTGATTGTGGGATGGAACGTAAGGCTCTTTTTACTACTTATACCTTATGCCTTCTGATCCGAGTCATCTTATCTTTCCTACGGGGTTAAGGAACTAGGCTTTCTCTTCTTTCTATCAGGATCACGTGTTACTAATTCGTAGACTTAGATTGTTGGATTCAAGCATCAGTTCAGTCTCTACTACTTCTGTATGTTGGCTATTGAACTCGGAACCTTGATATTGTGATGTTGAGTGGCTATGCCACCATTTTGCAGGATGTCTTAAATCCTTTTGAGCTTTTATAGCCGTTATGTTGTCCGAGTTGTCCCAGGTTTCTAAACAATCTGATGCATTTGCAAAATCCTTTCCCTCTGGTTTCGATGTTTCTTTGGGCCAGATTAACCATGCTAATCGGTGAGTTGAGGTACTCTGCTGCCTCGACATATATGTTGGAGCTACTATTATGACCCTAGGTGTCTTAGAGGATCACCTAGTAACCCAGCCATGTTTTGTGTTTCCAGTGTGATCATTCTGGCCATCATTCTCGAAAGCATCCCGTGATGCAATTTAATTAGTAGGTATTCTATTCATGGGTTCTTGAACCCGAGATTCACCCTACTTAACTCATGTTGATAGTGTTTGCTCGTTCCTTTAGGATATTCGCAACCTTTGCATTAGTCCTCGAGGTTCATGGTATATCTTTCTTCCAAATACCATGAACTGCTCATGGCAGAAGTTCCTCGTTGAACCAAAAGATCACAACCAGAGTGTTCTCGATGAGTTCTCTATTCTATATTGTGACTCTGCCAGTTCAACCTTTCTGCATGGGTTATCCGGAAGAAATATGTTGAACTCGCTCGACATGCTAGCTCATGCATCCACAACTTAGAAAATCATATGTTCCTTTGAGTTGTCCCTCTTTAGTTGTATTCTGACCTTCGTCTATCAATTGATAGTAAGGAGTAGTTGTGCAGTCGTGTTCATCAATGCCTATTACTCTGTGGTCCATCAAGCCATTCTATTTCAGAATGACTAGGAGAAACAAACTCCATTACCTTGTCCATTTCCAGGATTGGGTCAAAGCAGTGGTATTCCGCAGATCAAAATGCCAACTCAGTTCATGTTCTGTTCTACCTTGGAGTATTACCATCTTTATATTAAGAATATCATGGGAATTGCACACCATCCTATGAACTCTTGATACAGTGATACTTCTCGCCATCATTATTCATTCCTCGGTTCCATGTTATTGTAACCGGAACACTGACAAGTGAATCATGATGTGTGAAATCTATACTCTTAGCAACTCTGTTGCTTGGTAGTTAATGGACATTAATATCATTCTTAGCATGTTGGTTAATGAATCACCGTTCTAAGATTGGTCGTGCTTCTTAGTCCACTTTCCTGGTGCACTCTTTGATTGATGAGTTAGGATTTTGTCAAAACCTCGCTCATTTGATCATATCATCTCGCCCTGAAAAGCAAGATTGATCTTGATCTTAACAACATGTAAGTGGATCGTGATTTTCCAAATATCTTCTTGGTAGTACCACCAGGTTGTCCCCTGACCGATATGTTGAGTTCGTGATCAAGTTGGTTTCCAATAAACCACTCATTCTCCAAGAATCCATGTTGGATACCCCTGAGCTAGTTGGTTAAGCCAAACAACAACTTGGAGAGTTGGAAGATAAAAGCTTGCCTGGCTTAGTTCATTTTAAGGGATATCTTTTTGTGTGTGTGTTGAAGAAAGATGATATCTTCATTGATTGACCCCCGTGATCAATTGTAGGATCTATTGTCTTGTCCAAATTTTGATTTGAGTGTGGGCTATTCTCAAATCAAATCAGAACCAACGATGTTCGTAATGTTGTCTTACTCGTGGTTTTCCTCGAGCATACTCCACTACATCTTTTGGTCTGACCAATGCTATCATCGTGTTCACATAATTGTGGAATTCCATTTATATGGAAACCTGGATAAATTGTTGCTGAGCCCATCGGCAACATTCTTATCTTCTCCATGACTTGTGTTGAACATTAAGCTAGTGTTGGAAACTTGTGCTAGCATTTTCTTCATGCTATCTCATGAAGGATATGTTTGGATGAAAGAAGTGACTTTCTTTAATTCACGTGCACTTGATGTAAGTTGTCGTCGTGAATTCGAGAAAGCTTGTTTTGCTCCCTCTGGAATCATCCCAAGTTAGTCACGCATATGTGCGAAGTACTCTATGGTCTGATAGGTTGGCCGCCTCCATTCTATATGTGTTTCCTAGCACACCAAGACATTGATTGATTTGTTCAAGGAGAAGAAGTTCCTTCTTAGGATCCGTACTTATGCAAGGGCTTCAATATCCTCGATGATGGTTCCCAACTAGAACTCGGTAGTGTTTTGTTGTAACACTACCATGTGATCATGCTTGTCTGGGACAACGTGTTCACATGCTTGTAGCAGAACCAGCTCATGTTTTGGAGCTTACTACCGTAGTTCATTCCCCGAGAATCTCGCAACGTCATCTTGTCGATTTGTGTTGCAAACTTTCATTTTTCTTTCTAGACTCGATGAGTCTGGATTATTCTAACACCAATCGGATCTGAATCTCAGGCAGATATAATGGTTGGAACATTTCCCAAGAACTAATATTGGTCTCTCTGTAACCCGGTAAAGTGAATATCATGGTCAACACACCAAGCTGGAAGACCCATTATTGTAGTATCTTGATTGAGGAAGTTGGCCACCTCCCCATAAGGATTTCGTAGGATTTACTCCCTAGTTGTCCCTTATGGATTTTTGTGTTCCTGAAGTCCGACCTTTTACTTGATGTTCTAGATATCAAACCATATCTATGAATGGGATACACTAGCACATCAAGGAGAACATTAGAAGTGGAGTGCTAAATGTCTCTCGGTCGATCATCCAGATTTTGTTCCCTTGGCACCGCTAAGGTGAAACCTGAGAAGGTTATCTTCCTTTGCATCTGCATCGTCCATCTTTGTTTATCATGGTAGTACGTTGTGTTGCCAGGATCCTTGACACGGATATTGGTAAAACCTTGATGAATATGGAAGTGCTCAAGTTCTTGAGAGCAGGCACAAGCGCTAGGTGTTATCATCGGCACTAACTGGGATTGCTCTCAGTTTCCTCGGTTATGCTATAACTTTTCAAATAGTGGACTCACTCTCTACTGTTGAGCTCCTCCCCAGTTACTAAAACCATCCCTTGTGTTGTTTTCAACAAGGTAATCCACATCATCCATTCTAATCTGGGTATGCCATTCTACCGAACCCCTCCAAACGATCGCTCGAGAATTGCCTTAGGCTGGTATAAAGAGTTTCAATGATCTCTGAATCATAGGTAATTCTTTTTGCCACTTAAGGGGATACCTCTATGAGTCACCTTCCCTAAGGTGCCCCATTATGGTATCATGGCAACTCAACTCCTCGCTATGTTGACAACCGTTCACCACCTTCTTAAGTGTGGAATTGTTGTCTACCTAGTGAATCCTTGTCATCTGTTCCACTCCATCCCTCTAGATGCGTGCTTCGTGTCTTGGCTCGAGAGATGTTGTTATGTCTCATTCCGTGAGTTAATCCTGAGTTGTTCGATCTTCGAGAAGATCGATCCTTCTAGAGTCTCCTTCTCCTCTCATTGTCATGTTGGCTGGAGTTCTCAGAGCAAGACGATGAGACAAAGATGGTGATTGAATCTACATTCATTTGAAGTGCAACATGGATCGTGAAGATTGCGTTAGTTGTGTTCCCCCTTCATCTTATCCTACGCTTGAATCTCGGGACGAGATTCTCGTTTAGTGGGGGTGAGTTGTCACATCCGTAGATTATTGCTTGTATTAGTTGCATCAGAGTGCATCATGCATCATGTGTAAATTCCAGTGAAATTTGAATTGAGGGAATTCTCAAGCCTCAGAAAAATCTTTTTAAAAAAAGGGCAAGAACCCTTAAACTTGCATTCAATGAAACCAAAATGGCCTTCATTAATGTTTGATAATTTTGGCAAGGGTTTGGATCCAAACCAAAAATATTGAACATTTTTAAGGAATTATTTTGGCATTGAATTTAAATCATTATTGTATTTGAATTTGGAATTATATTCATAATATATGGGATATATTTTCAAATAACTTTGAAATGTTTTGTGTGCTGTTGGAAAAGTCCATCTAGCAACATAAAATTGTTCAAAGGATTTTTGGCACTGGATTGAAACTGTTGGAATTTCAAATAGTGGCAAGATTCGAATCAAAACAGAAAACAGAAATAGAAAAGAATAAAAAGGGGAAGACCTACCTGGTGCTTACCTGCCGCCCAAGTGGCCAGCCCAGCCCAGTAGCGCCCCCTTGTCATCTTCCTCCTCTGCCAGAAGGACTGGGCACGTGGTTGCCCCACGCGCGCACGCTCTCCACCACCTCCTGCTTACCTGCTCGCCGCTGGAAGCACCCGAGGGCGCCACGCACTCCCCCTCGACACCCCTAGACCGCTCACTCTCTCCCTCGCCCTCATCCCCTCCTCTGCTCCCTCCTTTCTCTCTGTCCGTGGGCGCCGAGACCGCGACGAGTACCACCGCGACCACAGCCTTCCCCGTGCCTCTCCGACGTGACCTCGAGCTCCGCCGTTGACCCATACGCCGTCTCCACTGAGCCACGTGACAGGAAGAGCCTCGGAGAGCCTCCCCCGGCGTCTTCTTCCTCCTCGGGTCACCGAGATCGCCGGCGACCGTGCTTCCGCTCCGACGTGTCCCCGAGCCCGCTGAACTTCTCCTCCGCCTCCCAGTGAGCCCCTGATCGCTTCCCCCCTGTCCCCTTCTTCGATAGCGCGCCCTAACTAGCCCACTGTCAAGGTTGATATCTCCTCTCCGCCGGCCATGTAACCACCGTGGCTACGGCCGCGCAAGCTCGCGTCCGAGCTCACGGCTGCACTCAGCGCACTCCCTCGAGTTGAACACAACCATCCATGACTCCTTTCGTGCCCCGCATCGCCCAAACCGTTGTGGGCTGAACTCCGGCAGCCACACTCGTCGTCGCCACCGTCGCTACAGAGCACCTCAGCTCTGGCCACAACCACCGTTGGATGTGCCGCACTGCGGGCGTTCCAACGAGCCCAATCCCGCCTCCTTCTGTGGCCAGAATCACCAGGACGATCGACGCCACCGCGTCTGTGTGTCACTGGTGGTTAGCCGCCGACGTGGGCATCATTAGTGGCTAATGACCCACTAATTAACCCCTCCAGTGACACAGACAACTGGGCTCCGTGCCTAATTAACACGTTTATTTTCTGTTTAGATTAGTTTATAAACCAACAGGACCCACGCGTCAGGGTTGACTTGCTGACATGTCCATTGACCCGGCCCCACCTGTCTGTGACCCTAGGTAGCACTGAGTCACTAACCAGTGGGCCTACCGGTCAGGTTTGACCAGGGGCAGCCCAGTTGACCTGTTGACGCCAGGCTTACATCCTGCTGACCTCATAATCATTTTCTGGCGATTTTATATTTCAGAAATGATACAAAATCCAGAAAAATTGTTTAAACTTCTAAAAATCATAGAAAATACACCTTGACTCCAAACGAAATAATTTATATATGAAAAATTATCAGAAAAATATGAAGAATCTGTTTATGGCCTTTTCATGCATGTTTGAACAAGTTAACCTCACTGAACAGGTTAAACCATGACTAGGGCAATTTATGAACTAGCATTTGGAGTTGGAGTTTAACCTTGTTTGAATTCCACTTCAATTAACTTGGCTAGATATTGCATTAGGTGAATTCAGTACCTTAATATGACATGTCATTCATGTGAATGTGCATTGCATTGATTGTGTTCCTTCTTTGCTAGCCGGTATTGTTCCCTCTCAATAGCCGATGTTTTCGACGATGAGTTCGATGACACCGATGAAGAGCTATACTATCTTCAGAAGTGCCAGGCAAGCAAAACCCCCTTGTTCATTCCGATACAATCCCACTCTCTCGCTCCTGCTCTCTTTTACTGCATTAGGACAACAACGATTCAACTATTACATGCTGTGGTAGTTGAACCCCTTTCCTTTGCTTGACATGTCAGTGCCACAGTAAATAGATGAAACCCGCTAGCATGAGTAGGAATTGTTTGAGCCCTGATGTGCCTACTCATTCATGCTTGTTTGTCATGCCTGCTACTGCTTAGAGTTGAGTCAGGTCTGATTCATCGGGGATGAATTGGAGGCGTGTGAACATGTCCTACTGTGTGTGAGCTAAGTGTGTGAACACGATTTGGTAAAGGTAGCGGTGAGAGGCCATGTAGGAGTACATGGTTGGTTGTCTCATTGAAGCCGTCCTCAGGAACTGAGTTCTGTGTTTGTGATCCATGAATAGTTACTACCACACATTGGGCTCCAGGACTCCAAGCTCTCTCGACTTATTAATCAACTCGATCTCTGTCCAGGAGTTGCAACTAGTTTCTGGTGTTTGTAGGTAGTGCTAGTAGTCTACCAAGTGGCACCCGGTACAGGTGGGCTTGGGACAGACTAGGTGCCGTGGCACGGTGTACCAAGTGGCACCCGGATGGTGGGCTTGGGAACCCTGCTCACATCGTTTGGGGCCGTGAGCGACACCCCAGCCGGATCTCCTTGCGGATGGAACCCGAATAGGCGATAAACCTGGACTAGAGACTTGTGTGGTTAGTCAGGTCGTGGCGACTCCCTCACCAGGCTTCCGCTTGAAGGTTGCCGAGATACACGACGTGTACATGGTGGTAAGTGGCGAGAGCGTGTGTGAAGAAGTACACCCCTGCAGGGTTAACATCATCTATTCGAATAGCCGTGTCTGCGGAAAAGGACTTTTAGGTTGCCTATATAGTTCATAGACAAGTGAAAGTGGATACACTAAAATGCGCAAGATAAGCCTGAGTGTTATGGATGGTGTTCTCGTAGGGAGACGGGAGCGGATCCATAGTGGTGTATTGATATGGTGAATATATGGACTCGTGTGCACCGCCTCAAAGAGTTACTTGCAGTCGTAGTTCAGGATAGCCATCGAGTCAAGCTGGCTTGCTGCCGTTAAACCCCACCATCCCCTTTGTTGGCAATGATGCATATGTAGTTAGTTCTGATGTAAGTCTTGCTGGGTACATTTGTACTCACGTTTTCCTATTTTATGTTTTTGCAGAGAATTCCTCTCACTAGTAGTTCCGCGTGGACTTCGACGTTTAGCTTGTTACCTCAGTACGATCTTGTGCCCTCGGCAGGATCTGGTAGATAGTCAGGCTTCTCAGCCTTTTTCATTTATAGATGTTTGTACACAGACATGTTGAGCTTCCGCATGTGCTTTGACTTGTATGCTCTGAATGTTGGGTCATGAGACCCATGTTTGTAATATCTCGCTCCTCGGAGCCTATTGAATAAAATACTTGAGTTGTAGAGTCGTGTTGTGATGCCATGTTGTATTTGCACATATCGAGCATATTGTGTGTATGTTATTGAAATGCTTGGTATGTGTGGGATCTGACTATCTAGTCGTTTATCCTTGGTAGCCTCTCTTACCGGGAAATGTCTCCTAGTGCTTCCACTGAGCCATGGTAGCTTGCTAATGCTCCGGAACACTTAGGCTGGCCGGCATGTGTCCTTCTTCGTTCTTGTGTCTGTCCCTTCGGGAAATGTCACGCGGTGTCTACCGGAGTCCTGTTAGCCTGCTACAGCCTAGATTCTCGGGAGTCCTGCTAGCCCAGTTGCTACAGCCCGGATTCACTCGCTGATGACCGACACGTTCGTTGCTAGGTCATGTATGCATGTCCCTGTAATTTAGTGCCACTTTGGGTTCACGACTAGCCATGTCAGCTTGGGCTCCTTGTCATATGGATGCTAGAGACATTATCATATACGTGTGCCAAAAGGCGCAAACGGTCCTGGGCCTAGTGAGGCGTCACCCGTGGGAATACCGTGCATGCGGCCGCAAAGTGATATGAGGTGTTACATGCTAGATCGGTGTGCCATTGAGTCGGGGTCCTGGCAGGGACTGACTCTGTGGGATGTACTTACGACCGAAAACGATTTTGCCTGTATAATTGTATTTTTTAGCACTACCATACGTATAACCGTATTTCATCACTCGCCGGTCGCACATGACCTTATTTTGCCCTATTCACCTCCCACTGTAGTTCATAGGAGGAGAGGGACAAGAAAGGCATTACGGGGCACTTATCTTTTTCAATTCAAAAGATGTAGGCATTCGCCAAGCTTTAGTCTTAAATATGTAATCTTTTTAACCATGTTTGTACCCTATAAGGTATGTACTTGTTTATCTACGTATCAATGGAAAAAGATATGCTTTCCGGGCACTTGTGCATGTATCATATCCATGCAGAGGGATGACTCCTCTATACTCTCAAGTAAACAAGGTTTTCCAGCAAGATATCTTGTCGGTCCCTCCCATTGTTGTCACGAGGCTCGGCCTAGCGGGTTAGGAGCGTGGAAGAGAACTAGCCCCTTGTCAACCCTTTTTCCCAAATGCCATTGCGACCATCCTGACCAAAGTAATCTTTGAACCAAAGGATGGGAGCACAACTGTTGGAGGGTGACAAGGTTTTTATACACACAAGTTTTTCACATAGAGGTACACTATGGTTGACTAAAGGGAACTTATCTGTTTGCGTTGTCAGGGGCCGACATGAAAGCTTATTCTCACTTCTCCTCCTTGGGATTTTATCCACGGCAGGGGCCCTATAGTTAGCACAGGGGGGAAACAACAGCATATGACCCATTCTAAATGATCATGGTAGAATCATGCTAAAATAAACATGCATGCAAGTTTTAGGCGCTAGCGCTTCATTTTATTATGTTTACACAGGGTCTGTTGTCAGTGTCAAAACCGGCGGATATCGGGTAGGGGGTACCGATCTGTGCGTCTTAGGCTGATGGTAACAGGAAGCAAGGGACACAATGTTTACCCAGGTTCGGGCCCTCTCGATGGAGGTAAAACCCTACTTCCTGCTTGATTAATACTGATGATATGAATAGTACAAGAGTAGATCTACCACGAGATCGTAGAGGCTAAACCCTAGAAGCTAGCCTATGATGATTATGATTGTAATTGTGATCGGCCTTCTAAGGACCAACCTCTCCAGTTTATATAGACACCGGAGAGGGCTAGGGTTTACACGGAGTCGGTTACAAGGAAGGAAACACAATATCCGGATCGCCAAGCTTGTCTTCCACGCAAAAGAGAGTCCCATCCGGACACGGGACCGAGTCTTGATTCTTCTATCTTCACGCTCCAATAGTCCGGAAGACGTATATAGTCTGGCTGTCCGGATACCCCCTAATCCAGGACTCCCTCAGTAGCCCCTGAACCAGGCTTCAATGACGATGAGTCTGGCGCGCAGTCTTGTCTTCGGCATTGCAAGGCGGGTTCCTTCTCTGAATACTCCAAGGCAATCATCGAACACGTAAACCATGTCCGGATCTGCAAAATTATCTTCACATACAATCGTAGAGAGAATGATATTTTAGCTGACAACCTTTTAGACGACGTGATATGTCATTACGGTCAGGTCATAATTCGAACCTTTTTCCCACAACCAGCCACAGCGCATATTGCGAGGCGGTTTCCTTGACACGTCTTGTCAAAGCAGAGATCGTGTCCCCTTATCACGGGATTCTCATCAATACGGGTATCGGTAATCCCACCACGCCATCAATCGTGGCGCTTGAGAAGTAAGCGATTCTCAACGGGCGAGTGAGGAGGCGCACCGCTTTCGTCGCCTTTATAAAGGCATAAGGGCTTCCCATTTTCACCCACGCCTTCTTACTCCTTTGCTCATCCTTACCTCCTCGAGCTCCAGCGCCCTAGTCCAAGTCCTCTCCACACAGCTGAATATGTTCGGAGCAGGAGGCAAGTGGGTGGCTTCCAATGTGAAGGAGAAGCATATCGCGAATCTTCGGGCAGCCGGATACTTGGCCACAGACATAGCGCACCGGCTACCGGACGATGGGCAGGTCATCCCAACCCCGAGACCCCACGAGAGGGTCATGTTTCTCGCCCACTTCGTCCGTGGACTGGGGTTTCCACTTCATCCCTTCGTCCGCGGGCTCATGTTCTACTACGGGCTAGATTTCCATGATCTAGCCCCAAACTTCGTCTTTAACATCTCGGTGTTCATCGTCGTATGCGAGGCCTTCCTCCGCATCAAGCCTCACTTCGGCCTATGGCTGCAAATCTTCTGCGTGAAGCCGAAGATCGTGAGCGGCCAGCAAGCAGAGTGCGGAGGGGCCATGGTGGGCAAGATGCCTAACGTCACCTGGCTTGACGGCTCCTTTGCGGAGACCGCTAAAGGGTGGTGGTCGGGGTGGTTCTACATCACCAAGCCGCGTGACGCCAACTGGGCGGTGGCCTCCGAGTTCCGATCCAGAACCCCCATGCAGTTCACCAACTGGGAAAAGAAGGGCCTGGCCTGGGGCAAACCTACAGAGCTGACCAGACTCCAAAATTGCATCAAGAGCATGAAGGACCAGAACATCAAGCTTGTCAACGTGATTCAGGTCATGCTCGTTCGCCGGATTCTTCCGTGCCAAAGGCGGGCATTTAATATGTGGGAGTTCGTCCCAGCCGGACACCAAACACTTCGGAGGCTCTACGGCTTGACCGCATAAAGACACATGGAAGGCGTTGTTCAAGGCCTCCGAAGTACCTCCTCCCATATCCGAGGACCGTGGACTTCATGTCGCGCGGCCTCCTCATCCGGTGAGTTTTCTGGCTACCACCGGATTCATCTCTTCCCAATATATTCGTGGGGTAGTGTCGGTGTCAAAACCGGCGGATCTCGGGTAGGGGGTCCCAAACTGTGCATCTAGGCGGATGGTAACAGGAGACAAGGGACACAATGTTTTTACCTAGGTTCGGGCCCTCTCGATGGAGGTAAAACCCTACTCCTGCTTGATTGATATTGATGATATGGGTAGTACAAGAGTGGATCTACCACGAGATCAAGGAGGCTAAACCCTAGAAGCTAGCCTATGGTATGATTGTTGTTGTTGTTCTCATGTCCTACGGACTAAAACCCTCCGGTTTATATAGACACCGGAGAGGGCTAGGGTTACACAGAGTCGGTTACAATGGTAGGAGATCTACATATCCGTATTGCCAAGCTTGCCTTCCACGCCAAGGAAAGTCCCATCCGGACACGGGACGAAGTCTTCAATCTTGTATCTTCATAGTCTTGGAGTCCGACCGATGATGATAGTTCGGCTATCCGGACACCCCCTAGTCCAGGACTCCCTCAGTAGCCCCTGAACCAGGCTTCAATGACGACGAGTCCGGCGCGCATATTGTCTTCGGCATTGCAAGGCGGGTTCCTCCTCCGAATAATTCATAGAAGATTGTGAACACCAGGATAGTGTCCGGCTCTGTAAAATAAATTCCACATACCACCATAGAGAGAATAATATTTACACAAGTTCAATCTGCTGACGTATTTTGTGGCGTGACGTCACAGCACAACCAAGCTTTTACTCGAATCGTTTTTATTATACCACCTCAGCGCGTTTAGCGAAGCGGTTTCCTTGGCACATCTTGTTGAAGCAGAGATCGTGTTCCCCTTATTCCGGGATTCCCATCAATACGGACGTGGGTAACCCAACCGTGCCATTGATTGCGGCGCTTGGGAGATAAGCGAGTTTTACCAGGCCGGTAGGGATGCATAGTTTCATCCGCCCATATATAAGGGGATAAGGATCCACCTCTTTTACCTACGCCTTCTTCCTCCTTTGCTTATCCATCTCCGCGCACTCGAGCTCCAGCGGCCAAGTCCGCACATCTCATCTCGACCTTCTCCAGCCATGTCCGGAGTGGGAGGCAAGTGGATGGCCTCCTCCGTTACAGAGGGGCACATCGAGAAGCTGCGCAGCGCCGGATATCTGTCCAGCGACATCGCGCATCGGCTGCCCGACGAGGGGCAGCTCATCCCCACCCCCAGGCCCCATGAGAGGGTGGTATTCCTTCCCCATTTCCTCCAAGGACTGGGCTTCCCACTCCACCCCTTTGTCCGGGGGCTCATGTACTACTACGGCCTGGATTTCCACGATCTGACCCCAAATTTCATCCTCAATATCTTGGCGTTTATCGTTGTGTGTGAGGGCTTCCTCTGCATCCAGCCCCACTTCGGATTGTGGCTAAAGACCTTCAATGTCAAGCCGAAGGTTGTGAAGGGCAGCCAAGCGGAGTGCGGAGGCGCCATGGTGGGCAAAATGCCCAACGTCACTTGGCTCGAGGGTGCCTTCGTGGAATCCATCAAAGGGTGGCAATCCGGGTGGTTCTACATCACCGAGCCGCGTGACCCTAAATGGGCAGCGGCCCCCAAATTCAGATCTGGCATCCCCATGCTGCTCACCTCCTGGAAAGAGAGGGGCTTGCTTTGGGGTAGTTCGGAGGAGCTGACCGGACTCCAGTCCTGTATCCAGACCCTGGTGAACAAGAAGCTCAAGCTTGTCAACGTGATCCAGGTTATGCTCGTCCGCCGGATTCTCCCCTGCCAGCAACGGGACTTCAATTTGTGGGAGTTTGATCCGGCACAGCACCGGACCTTGAGCGGGCTCTTCGACACTACGTACGAAGCTGCCTGGAGGGTGCTGTTCAAGGGCGTCGAAGCTCCCGCATTCGCTACCGAAGATCACGGATGCAGCACGCAGCGTCCGGCTGGCGAGGTAAGCTATGTTATCCTTTATGGGACACTTGCTTTTCATAGTTTGACTCTATGGGGGATCTAAACTCCCAATACCTTTAACAGTCCTGGCAGAAGACGTTCGGACAGGTTAACTGTCCGGCTCCCCTTCCAGAGGACCCAGCGGATGTCCGTTTGACAGGGCTGCTGGTCCCGGTACTTTATGTGGTGTCGGAGAAGAAGGCCAAGAAGAAGGCCACGGGAACCCAAAGGAGTTCCCGGTGTCAGGTGGTATCAGACTCATCGTCCGATGACTCCGAGGCGGACTCCTCCCACGAGGACGAGGAGGAGAAGAAAGAGGCCTCTCCCCCAGCGGGGGGAGAGAAGAAAAGGAAGGCCTCCCCAACAAGGGAGGCCGAAGGGTCCAAGAAGGGAAGGACCCTTCCTCCGGACTGTTCTGCCAACGTCGGCGATGGTGACGAGGAGTGGCCCTCAAGGGCCAAGCCCCTGGCGAGATTGTAAGTATCCGGACTCCTAGATGATTTACAATTTTTCTTTTTGTCACATAGTGTCTTTCTAATGCCGCATACAACCCTATAGTCCGCCCAAGGACGATCTTCCCGCTTCGTCGAGCGGGTCCTTGGGCACGTCGGATATGGATTCCCTTCCGACCGCCTCCACCCCCCGTGACGCTGACGATGCTGAGGTGGGATCCCAGGAGGGGACCCACCAGGAGGAGGAGGCTCCGGAGGTGCCGCAGGGCAACCTCCCGGACTTTGCACCGGACTCCGCACCGGAACCTACAGTGGTTCCGGAGTCCGGCGGGCGGCTCCTTCGTAAGAAGGGCAAGACTGTGACGCCGGCAGCCTCCGTCCAACCGGAGGCGCCGGACAACTTGCTGGAGGTGCTCAACGGCGCTTCCATCAAAGAAGAACACCGCACTATCATGAGTGCGGTGATTCAGAAGGTTCAGCTCGCCAAGAGCGGGTTGACCGAAGCCTGCAGCAGCCTTCTAACAGGCTTTGAGGTAAGAATTTTAAGATATGTAATATGATACCGCATAGACAGTAGCCCCTCATGCTCGGTTCGGTGTTCGGAAAGAAAAGCCGGACTGAGGATCTAAAAAGATATACGCAGGAGTCTTAAAAAATATGTCAATATGGGAATGCAGGATGCGCTGCTTACCTCTGCCACACCGACTACGGAGGTCAATACCTTGAAGCAGAGCCTCGAGCGGTCCGAGAGCGAGCTCGGCCGTGCCAAGAAGCAGCTCGAGGACAAGGAAGGTGAGTAACACCGTATTAAATTTGTACCTTATAGAAAAGGATTTGGTTGCAAGAGAAATAACAAGGATAACTTGGGTACTCCAGGGGCCACGAACGAGGTGGCCACCCTGAAGGAGGTGGTGTCCATGGCCGAATGCAATGCGGCCGTGGAACGGGCCGAGCGAGAGAAGCAGGAGGCGCGGGTGGTGGAGGCACAGCAAGAGCTCCAGGCCCTCGTGGAAAAGCACGAGAGTTTGGAGCGTGACTCGAAGGCTCGAGAGTCCGATCTTGCGTCGGCTCTTGAAAGTGCCAAGGCCGCTAAGGCCGATGCCCATAAGGCCCTCTAGGAAATCGAGGATGTGAAGAAACTAGCGGCGGGTAAGGCATTCTTCATGCAAAGCAAGCATGTTAAAGTGAATTACCTGTTACTTACCCGAATTTGGAGCTCTACAGGAGTGTTCGCAGATCTGCCTCGCAGCGTGTCCGATGCTGCCGCTTTCTACCGAGCCGAGGAGGGGAGCTCGATGGAGAAGGTATTCTGGTCTCAGTATGCTGAGGCCGGACATCCGGTGCCCCTTAGCGACCAGCTGAAGCAGCTGGTCGAGCTCCACAAGGTGGCCGAACAGGCCATGAGGGCCTCATAGTTCGGCTGTGGCCCAAGGAGGCCATGCCTGGGAGCTACTTCGGCCTGGTGCGGCGGCTGGTGGATGCATGTCCCTGGATTGAAGTCGTCAAGCATTCCGCCTGCATTGAAGGTGCCCGTCGGGCCCTTGCCCGTGCTAAAGTGCACTGCGGCAGGATGGATGCTGAGAAGCTTTTGACGGACGCGCCACCGCCGAGCAAGGAGTATCGTACACCCAAAATGTATTATAAGGGTGTCCTGAAGGGTGCCCGCATGATTGCGGGTGAGTGCTCCAAAGATGTAATATTTGAGTAGACTCGCATTTTGTTATCCTGTGCGCCAAAAACTTTGTTCGTATGTGCTAAGAAACACTTGTTAATTTAAAATATTACCTTCTGTGCGGCTGGTTATCAAATCTGAGAGATGGCAAGTCGTCGGCTTCAGCCCCCATGCCACGAGTGCTGGGGTGTTCGGGATAAACTTGAGCACTCTTGTTCCCATTTTTGGGTCCATCTAGGGAGGCGCTCAACACAACGAACAAGGCAACCGGAATTATAGTGCTTGAACACTCTCACTTAGCCATAGAATTCTATAATTTTAAATTTCGGCGAAGCCCCTAGTGTTTAGAAGGCCGAATTCGGGGCGACATCCACGCATGGACCGGACAAAGCCAGTTCCTCGCTCTAAGCGGCATAAGTCTTTAGGGACTCGAAAAAACCTCTCGAACAGCGACCAGCTCTCGCCTTATCATGACGGTCAGTTTTAGCTTTCTCCACTGAGGCGCTCGCCCAGCTCAACTGGGGCACAATCACAGTGGTTCTCCCAGTGCTACCTTAGCCGATACAACGGAACGTAAGGTACCAAAACATGGGAGCCGGGCAAACCCAACTATTGACCCAAGACATGATTCGGAGCCGATGCATATAATGCTATAAGTTCGGGGTGCCGCACTTGTGAAAGTGTTCGGACTTATCACTCCATAATGTGGGGAACTTAAGCCCCTGGTGTATTTAGTCGTACCAGAGTGTACGGATGCAACATGTCATAAATGAACATATGTATAAGAAAGGAATGCAATTATAAGCAAAAATCGATGCATTGTTTATTCAAGAAATACTGCCATGAATGCAGAACGATACAAATAGTGCGGTAAGCAAGGGATGGGACTATTAAACATGTCCCCCTCCAGGGGTAGGCTGTGGAATGGTGTATAAAACAGGTATAATGCTCGAAATGGAGACCACCTGGATACTCGTCGTAGCTTTTCTCCTTCCCTGGCTGTTGCATCGTGAGTTCGGCAGGTCTGCTGCCGGACAGGGCCTCTAGTAAATGGAGTCCTGTTAATAAGAAGAAAAAAAAGGAAAAAAAGATGACACACTTGGGAGCCCCTGGTGTGGTTGAGCCGCACTCTGGGCCTGTCGTGGTCGTGCCCCTCCCCCTATGCCCATGGTATCTCCAGAGCATAATGTCGTGGTCGTGCCCCTCCCCCATTGCTACGCGTGCTCGGAACGTGCCAGGTGGTCTTGTTGTATGTTACTCCGGGTGCGTTTAGCCGTGTCCGGTCGCTTAACGGCCAGACTCGAGAATTGCCTTAAGAGGCTGCTCTGTACTTCTGCCGCGAGAGCCGCTGTGTGTTCCTCCGTTCGGAGGGAGCGTTCAGTGTTTCCGTTGACCGTGATGACTCCTCGAGGGCCTGGCATCTTGAGCTTGAGGTAAGTGTAGTGCGGCACCGCGTTGAACTTTGCAAACGCGGTCCGTCCGAGCAGAGCATGATAGCCACTGCGGAACGGAACTATGTCGAAGATTAACTCCTCGCTTCGGAAGTTATCCGGGGATCCGAAGACCACTTCAAGTGTGACTGAGCCTGTACAATTGGCCTCTACACCTGGTATGACGCCTTTGAAGGTCGTCTTTGTGGGTTTAATCCTTGAGGGGTCTATGCCCATCTTGCGCACTGTATCCTGATAAAGCAGGTTCAGGCTGCTGCCGCCGTCCATCAGGACTCTGGTGAGGTGAAATCCATCGACGGTTGGGTCTAAAACCAATGCGGCAAATCCGCCGTGGCGGATACTGGTGGGGTGGTCCCTTCGATCAAAAGTGATCGGGCAGGAGGACCATGGGTTGAACTTCAGGGCGACTAGCTCCATCGCGTATACGTCCCTGAGTGCACGCTTTCGCTCCCTCTTGGGTATGTGGGTTGCGTATATCATGTTCACCGTCTGCACTTGTGGGGGGAAACCCTTCTGTCCTCTGTTTTTCGGCGGCCGGGTCTCTTCCTCGTCATCGCTATGCAGCCCCTTGTCATTGTTTCCGGCAATTAATTTGCCTGCCTGCTTGAATACCCAACAATCCCTGTTGGTGTGATTAGCTGGCTTTTCGGGGGTGCCGTGTATCTGGCAAGAGCGGTCGAGTATTCGGTCCAAATTGGACGGACCCGGAGTAGTTCTTTTGAATGGCTTTTTCCGCTGACCGGGTTTGGAGCCTCTGAATCCGGCGTTGACTGCCGTATCCTCAGTGTTATCGCCGTTAACGCGGCGTTTGTTCTTGTTGCGACGCGACCTGCCATTGCGGTCCTTGGTATCCAGACTGCCAGAATTTTTGCTGAGGTTGTTACTACGGGCTAGCCAGCTGTCCTCTCCCGCGCAGAAGCGGGTCATCAGTGATGTGAGGGCTGCCATGGATTTCGGCTTTTCCTGTCCCAGGTGCCGGGCAAGCCACTCGTCGCGGATGTTATGTTTGAAGGCTGCGAGAGCCTCTGCATCCGGACAGTCGACGATTTGATTTTTCTTTGTTAAGAACCGTGTCCAGAATTGTCTGGCCGATTCGTCTGGCTGCTGAATTATGTGGCTTAGGTCATCGGCGTCTGGTGGTCGCACATATGTGCCTTGGAAGTTGTCAAGGAATGCGGCTTCCAGGTCCTCCCAACACCCAATTGATTCTGCTGGCAAGCTGTTAAGCCAATGCCGAGCTGGTCCTTTAAGCTTGAGTGGGAGGTATTTGATGGCGTGAAGATCATCGCCGCGGGCCATGTGGATATGAAGGAGATAGTCTTCGATCCAAACCGCGGGGTCTGTTGTGCCATCGTAGGATTCAATATTCACGGGTTTAAACCCTTCAGGGATTTGATGATCCATTACTTGATCTGTGAAGCATAGTGGGTGTGCGGCGCCTCTATATTGGGCTATATCACGATGTAGCTCAAGCGAGCTTTGTCTACTGTGTTCGGCCCAGACGGAGTTGCTGTATCCGGCGCGACGGTCATCGTTGCGCATCGTGGGGTGCCCACGCGATCCATAGATCGATCTTAATTGTCTTGCCTTATCCTCCAATATGTCTCGCAAGTCCGGCGCATTCTCCCGTGGCTTCGTACATTTGGAGCGATGCCGGGGTACGGTTCTGGTGGAGGGCCTAGAGGCCACTCTGTCGCGGCCACGAGGTGGTCGGTCAGCTATATTGTGCGTTGGTGATGCAGGTTTATATGCCTCCTCCTCTAATCGGGGGAGCAGCTTGCGTTTGGGGTATCTTTTGGAGGGGCGTTCGAGTTCATGCTCTTCGGCCGCAAGGACTTCGGTCCATCTGTCTATTAGCAGATTTTGATCAGCTCTAAGCTGTTGCTGCTTTTTCTTGAGGCTATTTGCCGTGGCCATGAGCCTGCGTATAAAACGCTCTTGTTCGACGGGATCCTCAGGCACGACGAATTCGTCGTCGTCGAGGCTTGCCTCGTCTCTCGAGGGAGGCATGTAATTATCATCCTCTACCTCTTTGTCTGCCGCTCTCTCATGAGGGCTGGCTTCTTCGTCCTCCTATGCTGAATCTTGTTGGAGGGGGTTGTCTTCGGCACTGTCCGGGGTGTTATTGTCTCCGGTGCCAAAATCTCCATTCTTGCTGTGGCGGGATTTAGAGCGGCGCCGCTGACGCCGGCATTTAGGCTGTTTCTTGGAAGGATCCTCTTCCGTTGTTCCATCGCCATTCCCATCCTTTGGGGTGTCCACCATGTATATGTCGTATGACGAGGTGGCTTTCCAGTGCCCAATAGGTGCTGGTTCTTGGTCGTCTCCGGCATCGTCGTCCATACCGTCGATGTCTTCGGAGTCGTAGTCTAGCATGTCGGTTAGATCGTCGACAGTGGCTACAAAGTGGGTGGTGGGTGGGCTTTGAATTTCTTCGTCGTCCGCATCCCAACCGTCCTGACCGTGACCCGGCCAGGGCTCTCCTGATAATGAGAGATACTTTAGCGAATTCAGGATATCGCCGAAAGGCGAGTGCTGAAAGATGTCCACGGTGGTGAACTCCATGATCGGCACCCAATCGGATTCGATTGGTAGGGGCGCAGGAGGTTCGGAGTCCGGAGAGGAGTCCGGCACCTCGGAGTCACGAGCTTCACAAGGGACAAGGTCGGTATTCGGCTCCATCGCCATAGATGTAGCAGCCCCCGAGGCGGTGTCTAGCCACCCATCCTCGATCTGCGTAGTTGGCTCCGAATTAAGGGTCAGAGCGGACTCGTGTGCAGCCTCTGGGGCACTGTCTGGCATCAGAGCTAAATCATGCCCATCGAGACAGTGCGGCGCGCTCGGCTGTGGATCAAATCCGTCAAAGATCAAGTCTCCGCGGATGTCAGCCGTGAAGTTCAAGCTTCCGAATCTGACCTGGTGGCCAGGGGCGTAGCTTTCAATCTGCTCCATATGGCCAAGCGAATTGGCCCGCAGTGCAAAGCCGTCGAATACGAAGATCTGTCCGGGGAGAAATATCTCACCCTGGACCGCGTCGTTGTTGATGATCGAAGAAGCCATCGGGCCTATATGCGACGGCACAGAGGAACTCTCAATGAAAGCACCAATGTCAGTGTCAAAACCGGCGGATCTCGGGTAGGGGGTCCCGAACTGTGCGTCTAGGCGGATGGTAACAGGAGACAAGGGACACGATGTTTTTACCCAGGTCCGGGCCCTCTCGATGGAGGTAAAACCCTACTCCTGCTTGATTGATATTGATGATATGGGTAGTACAAGAGTGGATCTACCACGAGATCAAGGAGGCTAAACCCTAGAAGCTAGCCTATGGTATGATTGTTGTTGTTGTTGTCATGTCCTACGGACTAAAACCCTCCGGTTTATATAGACACCGGAGAGGGCTAGGGTTACACAGAGTCGGTTACAATGGTAGGAGATCTACATATCCGTATTGCCAAGCTTGCCTTCCACGCCAAGGAAAGTCCCATCCGAACACGGGACGAAGTCTTCAATCTTGTATCTTCATAGTCTTGGAGTCCAGCCGATGATGATAGTTCGGCTATCCGGACACCCCCTAGTCCAGGACTCCATCAGGGAGCCTTAAGTAATTGTGCATATTGAATCAGGATTATGTGGAGACAGCGGAGCGGATTGACTGTTCGGCTCCGCTGCCAGAAGGCCCAGCTGATGCTCTCCTGACAGAGATGCTAATCCCGGCGCCCTACAAGGCACCGGAGAAGAAGGCCGAAAAGAAGGCCCCGGGGACCAGGAAGGGTCTCTGGCGTATGGTTGTACCAGAAGCCTCGTCCGAAGACGACGAGGCACACTCCTCCTCCGTAGGGGAGGAAGAAGAAGAAGGGTCCACCCCATCCGGAGAGGATGAGGGGCCTGAGAAGGCGGACTAGGGGGGCAGGAAAGGCCCCCGGCGCAAGGCCATCGTACGCTCGTCGTCCGACGACGATGAGGCAGATTCCTCCCACAGAGGCGGGGGAAGCAAGAAGAAACTCTGCCTCCCCGCACTGGGGAGGAGAAAAAGAGTAAAGCCGCCCCGGAGGGGGAGGCTGGGACGTCCAAGAAGGGAAAGGCGTCCCTTCCAGACAACTCCGCCATGGCCGCCCATAGCGGGGAGGGGTTGCTGCCCAGGGGGAAGCCCCTAGCACAATCGTAAGTATCCGCACTCTATCGTGACTTTACTTCATAGTCTTTTCATAACGGCGAACATATATGTAGTCCGGCCAGGGTTCATCCCGAGGTATCGTCTTTGGATGGGTCCCTGAGCGATTCAGCGATGAACTCGCTCCTGACGGCCACTACTCCTCAGCCCACGGATGACACGGAGGTGTTGTCCCGAAGGCTCCCAGAGCAGGGGGAGGTGACTCGGGAGACGCCCCAAGGCGGAATTCCAAATGTCGGACACGCGGGGTTCAAGATCCCCGCGGATCGTTTCGATGAGAGCCGCAGTAGGCCGGGCTCTCAGCCGAACACTATTCCGGAACCTAGAGTGGTTCCGGACTCAGGCGGGCAGCCCCTCGTTAGGGAGGGCGAGCCGTCTGTGCCGAGGACTTCCGTTACGCCCGAGGCATCGGATTATCTGTTGGAAGCGCTTCGCGGCGCTTCCATGGACGAAGATCACCGTACTCTTATGAGTGTGGTGATTCAGAAGGTTTTGTCCGCCAAGAGCGGACTAACCGAAGCTTGCACCAGCCTCCTGACGGGCTTTGAGGTAAGTAATAAAAATGTGTGAAATTACCACCCGATAGGTAGTAGCCCCTGATACTCTGTTTGGTGTTCGAAAAGAAAAGCCAAACGGAGGGTCAATTATAATCCGTAGGAGTCTAATAATAAGTGTGCATGTGAATGAGCAGGCTGTGCTGCTTGTCGCTGCTGTCCGCACAGCCGAGGTCGCCGGACTAAAGCGGGACCTGGAGCAGGCGCAAGGAGAGCTCGACCTCACGAAGAGGCAGCTCGAAGAGAACAAAGGTGAGTGATTCCCCGTTCTCGTATAATGAAGGATAGATAAAATTGGTTATTCTAACGACGAAGCGTCGTGACTGTGTAACTGGGGCCACCATTGAAGTGGCGTCTCTGAAGAAAGCGCTGTCCGAGGCCGAAGACAGGGCGGCCTTGGAATGCAAGGAGCGCGAAAAGCAAGATGCTAGGGTGAGCGAGGTATAGCAAGAGCTCCAGGAGCTCGGCAAGAAGTTCGAGTCCGCGGAGCATGATCTTACGATGAAAGAGGCCGAGCTTGCGAAGGCCCTTGCGAGTATGAAAGACGCCAAGGCCGAAGCCGACAAGGCACAACAAGAAATCCAGGCAGCCAAGAAGATAGCGGCGGGTAAAACATTCTTTATGCAAAGGAAACATGTGGAGGAGGCGTTTCTTTTACTTACCCGAATTCGTAGCTCTCCAGGGGCATTCGCAGATCTAGATGCCGCGGAGTTCTACCGTGCCAAGGAGGGGAGCTCAACGGAGAAGGTGTTCTGGTCCCAATATGCTGGGGCCGAACACCCAATGCCTCTGAGTGACCAACTGAAGCAGTTGGTCGAACTCCACAGGGCGGCGGAAGTGGCTATGAAAGATTTCATAGTCCGGATGTGGCCTGGTGAGCCCCTGCCCACTAGCTACTTCGGCCTGATCAAGCGGATGGTAAATCCCTGTCCGCGGCTTGAAGTTATCAAGCGATTCGTTTGCATTGAGGGTGCCCGCCGGGCCTTTGCCCGCACGAAGGTGCATTGGGGCAAGCTGGATGCGGAGAAGCTGGTGAAGGACGGGCCACCGGAGGGCAAGGTGCATCGCTATCCCGAGAAGTATTAGGATGGCATTATGAAGGGCGCTCGTCTCGTGGCCGATGAATGTACCAAGGACACGATCCTTGAGTAAATGTGCCTCTGTCGTTGTTGTAATATTAAGACGAAGTTACTTGTGCTATGTAGCGCTGTTTGATTTAAAATATTACCTTCCGTGCGGCTGTTTATAAAATTCTGAAAGTAGGCCAGTCGTCGGCTTCCGCCCCCATGTAACTAGCACCGGGGTGTTCCTGTAAAAACCCGAATACTCTTTACCCAAATTTTTGGTCCCTTAAGGAGGTATTCGGCGCAGCGAACAAGGCAATCGGACTATGCGGCTTTATAACTTTCACTTAGCCATAGAAGTCTACAATTTTAAATTTCGGTGAAGCCCCTAGGATTCAGAAGGCTGAATTGGGGCGCTATATACGCCTAGATCGGACGAAGCAGATTCCTCGCCTAAAGCGGAAAAATCTGTAAGGATTTTAAGACCTCTCGAACAGCGACCAGCTCTCGCCGCATCATGCCGGTCAGTTTTTGGCTTTCTCTACTGAGGTGCTCGTCCAGAAGAACTGGGACACAATCGTTGTAGTTCTCGCTGCGCTACCTTAGCCGATATAACGGAACCTAAGGTACCAAAACAAGGGAGCCGGGCAAACCCAACAGTTGACCCAAGACGTGATTCGGAGCTGATGCATATAGTGCTATAAGTTCGGGGTGCCGCACTGTTGAAAGTGTTCAGACTTGTTTTGCCGTATTATGAGGTGCCATAAGAAGCCCCTGGCAAAATTAATCGTACCAAGGTGTACGGATGCAATATTAAATAAACATTTGTAAGAAAAAAATGCTCAAATGATAAGAAGAAGTTGATGCTATATATGATCTCCCATTGATGCATAATATGTTTAAGCGTATGTTTACAATGGGTGCGTTTAAGCGGAAGTAAATAGGACTATTTAACATGTCCTAACCAAGGGCTGGCTGCATGTAGGTATATAAAACAGGTACAACGATCGTGAAAAGATTCCACCTGGGTATTACCTTTTGTGCGCAAAGCCTGTTGCCTCCTTGGTTTTCTCTCCTATGTAAGTCCGACAATCCGGTTCTTCTGAAGAGGCTGCCCTAAAGCAATGTCCTAAAATATAAAAAGGGGAGGTTATGAAGGTATGTTGCGGTGATACCGCACTATTGACTGAGTCACTGTTGTGCCTCCACCTGTGCCCATGGTATTTTGAGTGCGTAATTGTGTACGCGTGGCACGAATGCTGCTTTGATGGGTCTTAAGCGGAGGCGGGACTGCTAGTCGCGCTCTTTGCGTGCCTTGGTGATCCTGTTGCGGGGCGCTCTGGACTCGCTTGATGGTACTCAAGGTTGTCGTTGCCGGATTGGTGGTTTGTCAGAGGAGGCCGCATTGTACTTCCGCCGCGAGGGCTGCAGTATGCTCTTCTGTACGGAGAGAGCGGTCCATATTTCCGTTGACTGTTATGACCCCACGTAGTCCTGGCATCTTGAGCTTGAGGTATGCATAGTGTGGTACCGCATTGAATCTAGCGAATGTGGTTCGTCCGAGCAGTGCGTGGTAACCACTACGGAAAGGGACGATATCGAAGATTAACTCTTCGCTTCGGAAGTTATCCGGAGATCTGAAGACCACTCCCAATCTTATGGAGCCCGTACAACGGGCCTCTACTCCAGGAATTACACCTTTAAAGGTGGTTTTGGTGGGCTTGATCCTTGAAGGGTCGATGCCCATTTTGCGCACTGTGTTCTGATAAAGCAGGTTCAGGCTGCTGCCGCCGTCCATAAGGACTCACGTGAGGTGGAATCCGTCGATGATTGGGTCTAGGACCAATGCGGCTGAGCCGCCGTGACGGATGCTAGTAGGGTGATCCCTACGATCAAAGATGATCGGACAAGCTGACCATGGGTTGAATTTGGGGTGACTGGCTCCATCGCATAGACGTCCTGTAGTGCTCGCTTCCGTTCCCACTTGGGAATATGAGTGGCGTAGATCATGTTGACTGTTTTCATCTAGGGGCAAAATTTCTTTTGTCCCCTCGTGTTCGGACGCTGGGGATCCTCGTCATCATCACTGTGCATCCCCTTGTCCTTGTTTTCGGCATTTATTTTGCCGGCCTATTTGAACACCCAGCAGTCTCTGTTGGTGTGGTTGGCTGGCTTGTCTGGGGTGCGATGAATTTGGCACGAGCGTTCCAGTATGTGGTCCAGACTGGACGGTCCCTGATTGTTTCTTTTGAATGGCTTCTTCCGCTGACCGAATATGGATCCGCTGAATCCGGCGTTGACTGCCGTGTCTTCGGTGTTGTCGCCGTTGTTCCGTCGCTTGTGTCTATTGCGCCGTGGCTTGCCATTATTGTCACGGACGTCCGAAGTGCCAGAATGTGGCATGGTGCTGCTGCGAGCCAACCAGCTATCCTCGCCTGCGCAAAAGCGGATCATTAGTGTCGTGAGAGCTGCCATGGACTTGGGTTTTTCCTAGCCGAGGTGTTGGGCGAGCCACTCGTCACGGATATTATGCTTAAAAGCCGCCAGGGCTTCGGCGTCCGGACAGTCGACTATTTGGTTCTTTTTAGTTAGGAACCGAGTCCAGAATTTCCTGGCTGACTCTCCGGGCTGTTGAGTAATGTGGCTCAAATCATCGGCGTCCGGTGGTCGCACATATGTGCCCTGGAAGTTGTCGAGGAATGCGTCTTCCAGGTTTTCCCAACTGCCAATAGAATTTGCGGGCAGGCTGTTTAGCCAGTGCCGGGTGGGTCCTTTGAGCTTAAGGGGAAGATACTTGATGGCGTGTAGGTCGTCTCCGCGGGCCATGTGAATATGGAGAAGGAAATCTTCAATCCATACTACAGGGTCTGTTGTGCCATCGTATGATTCGATGTTTACGGGTTTGAACCCTTCTGGGAATTCGTGATCCATCACTTCATTGGTGAAGCAGAGGGGGTGTACGGCACCTCTGTGCCGGGCTATGTGGCTATGCAGTTCGAATTGGTCTGGGTGGCTGTGTTCGGCCCGGTCGGACTTGTTTATGGTGTATCCGTCGCGACGGTCATCGTCGCGTGCTGGGGCACGCCCCCGCGATCCGTAGATCAATCTTGGTTGTCCTACTTTGTTTTCCAGTATATCTTGCAGGTCTTGCCTGTTGCCCCAGGCCGTAGTGTATTGGCGTGGGGGTGCGGGCTGGTATTCGGGCTGATATGCCGTTTTATCCCGGCCGCGGGGTGGCCGGTCAGCCGTGTGGCGCTCGAGTCTGTATTCCTCGGCTGCCAGGACCTTAGTCCATCTATCTGTGAGCAGGTCTTGATCAGCTTGGAGTTGCTGCTGCTTCTTTTTTAGGCTCCTCGCAGTGGCCATAAGCCTACGCTTGAAGCGCTCCTGCTCCACGGGATCCTCAGGCACGCCGAAGTCGTCGTCGCCGAGGCTAATCTCGTCTTCAGAGGGGGGCATGTAGTTGTCCTCCTCCGGATATCCGTCCGTCGCCTGTTAGTCTGGGCTGACCTGCTCATCTTCCTGCTCGACCTGCTCGAAGGCGGGCTGATCAGGGTTGTATTCCTCTTCGGCACCATCTGGACTATTTTTGTCTCCTGGGCCGGTATTGCTGTGGCGGGGCTTGGAGCGGCGCCGACGACGCCCATGCTTTGTTTTTCTCCCTGAGGGGTTATCCTCCGTTGCCTCATCACCATTGGTTTCCTTCGGAGTGTCCACCATATATATATATCGTATCAGGAGGTGGCTGTCCACCGCCTGTGAGCGGTGGTTCCTGTACTTCTCCAGCATCGTCATCCATACCGTCGATGTCTTCGGAGTCGAAGTCAAGCACGTCAGTTAGATCATCGATCGTAGCAATGAAGTGGGTGGTGGGTGGGCAGCGAATTCCTTCGTCGCCTGCTTCCCACTCGAGCCAGACATAGTTTGGCCAAGAGCCTCCTGACAAAGAGAGAGAGACTTTAATGAGTTCAGCATGTCACCAAAGGGCGAGTGCTGGAAGATATCCGCAGCGGTAAACTCCATTACCGGAGCCCAACCAGGCTCGGCGGGCTCGGGAGTGCGCGGACTGGAACTTACAACCGGATACGAGTCCGGGGGGTCCAGAGTCATAGGCTTCCTTGGAAGTGAGGCTTGTGTTCGGCTCTACCGCCGATGAGTGTGCGGCCTGCGGGGCGGGGTCCATCCCTCCATCCTTACGCAACGCAGCCTGCTCCAGATTTAGGTCCGGGGCTACTGCGGGGGTGATATCCCGAGCATTGTCCGACAGCAGGTCTAAGCCGTGCTCATCGTGACTGTCCGGTGCTCCTAGCACAGGCCCGAATCCGTCGAAGATCAAGTCTTCGCGAACATCCTCCGTGTAGTTCAGGTTTCCGAACCTGATCAGGTGGCCAGGGGCGTAGCTGTCGATCTGCTACAATATTGGTAACAACCTTGACTGTTTACTTTGCGGGCATCATATCGAAGAAACGGTGGAGCATCTGTTCTTTCGTTGCACCTTCAGTAAGGAATGTTGGAGTTTGCTACGTATATCTTGGGCTACGCAAGGAGATAGGTTGCAGCTGGTAGAGAACCTAAAGACACAACACCCATGCAAGATGATCATGGAAATATTTCTCACTCCTACTTGGAGCCTTTGAAAGGAACGCAATAATAATTACTTTAGGCATGTGTCACCCTCCATTTCTTCTTGGTTCAACAGATTCAAGGAATACTTTGGCAATATTAGATATAGACTACCTAGTGAAAAGAGACATGTTGTCTCTTCGTTCTTGCAAAGTCTGCCTCACCATAGTTAGGGTTGTGTTTAGGATCTAACCCCTCCCCCCCACACACTCCCTTGTAAATATCACCATGTAACTGTTCTTTGGTTATTTATATATACATGCAGTAGGAGCCTCTCCTACTGTCTTAACCTTCAAAAAAAATAGCCCGCAGTGCGAAGCCGCCGAACACGAAGATCTGTCCGGGGAGAAAAGTTTCGCCCTGGACCGTGTTGTTGACGATGATTAAAGGAGCCATCAAGACTTGCAGTGACGACACAGAGGAACTCTCGATGAAAGCACCAATGTCGGTGTCAAAACTGGCGGATCTCGGGTAGGGGGTCCCGATCTGTGCGTCTTAGGCTGATGGTAACAGGAAGCAAGGGACACAATGTTTACCCAGGTTCGGGCCTTCTCGATGGAGGTAAAACCCTACTTCCTGCTTGAATAATACTGATGATATGAATAGTACAAGAGTAGATCTACCACGAGATCGTAGAGGCTAAACCGTAGAAGCTAGCCTATGATGATTATGATTATAATTGTGATCGGCCTTCTAAGGACCAACCTCTCCGGTTTATATAGACACCGGAGAGGGCTAGGGTTTACATGGAGTCGGTTACAAGGAAGAAAACACAATATCCGGATCGCCAAGCTTGTCTTCCACGCAAAGGAGAGTCCCATCCGGACACAGGACAGAGTCTTGAGTCTTGTATTTTCATGCTCCAATAGTCCGAACGACGTATATAGTCCGGTTGTCCGGATACCCCCTAATCCAGGACTCCCTCATCTGCGCCTGGCTTTGTACAATGGGTTACATGCACACCGGCAAGGCTTGTACAAAAGGTGGTTGCCAGGGCTGAGCCTGGCAGCCGCGCCTTATGGGTAGAACTTGCGAAGATGCTCAATATTCCATGAGTTTTGCACCTTAATGCCATCTTCGGTCTCTAGGTGGACTGCGCCAGGTCTAGTGACTCGTACTACATGGTAAGGTCCTTCCCACTTTGGCGTCAACTTGTTGGAACCCTTGGCGGATTGAACACGCCTAAGGACAAGGTCGCCTTCCTCAAGACTCTGGGCATGAATCATGAGGCTATGATAGTGGCGCAGGGCTTGCTAGTAGCGTGCAGCATGCACAGTGGCTCAGAGATGATCTTCCTCAAGGAGCACAGCATGGTCATGCAGAAGTTGCTCTTGCTCTGCTTCATCATAGGCAAGTACTCGAGGTGTCCCATATATGAGTTCCATGAGGAGCACTGCTTCTGCCCCATACATAAGGGAGAAGAGAGTCAGGCCGGTGGCTCAGTTTGGTGTCGTACAAAGAGACCAAAGAACCACCGGTAGCTCATCAATCCAGTGTCTTCTGCACTTCTGCAACTTATCAAAACTCCTCGTCTTGAGTCCATGCAGCACTTCAGCATTCATCCTCTCAGCTTGTCCATTGCTTCGGGGATGAGCAATAGAAGCAAATGATACATTGCTTCCAAGGCTTTGGATGTAATGCATGAAGGTGCGGCTCGTGAATTGGATGCCATTATTGGTGATCACTTTGGCGGGTACTCCAAAACGGCACACCAATCCTTTCAACAACTTGAAAGCTGACTGTGTTGTCACCTTCCTCACTGGCTCCACTTCCGGCCACTTTGTAAACTTGTCGATTGTGATGTACAATAATTCAAAGCTCCGGTAGCACGGGGGAAGGGGCCCAAAATATCAAGCCACCAGACCGAAAATGGCCAGGATAAAGGCACCGTCTGGAGAGCTTGAGCTGGTTGATGGATGTTCTTGGAGATCATGACCTTTAGTGCGGTGGATTTTGCAGTATGGCCCATCGAACTTCCCAGATTTCCCTGCCTCCGCAGCCTCCCGGCAATCAGCACATGCGGCAGCTTCCTTGTCGGGGCTTCGGTTTTGGCCTTCTTGCTAGTGTCAAGATCGTTAGAGCTCTCAATGGCCAATACTAACTTATCTTTGCGCTTCTTGTTACGCCTCCGGCTTCTCCTCTTCGGGTTAGTGGTCTTGTTATCGTTATCAGAATCAACCTCGACGCCATCTTCCTCCCTGGGAAGTCTCCTTCCTTCCTCAGCGTGATTACATTTATCCGCCAAGTTGTACAACTCATTGACGGTCTTGTCAGCCAGACGTTTATTTTGGACCATATCCTTCTGTTGCGCATGTTCGAATAGAACGCAACAATCATAGCTACTGGATGTATCTATGGAATGTTACGGTGCACTCGACTGAACCTCTGCATATACTTCCATAAGCTCTCCCCTTCCTTCTATGGAAGGACTTGCAAGTCACTGGGTCGCCCGGGAACTTGATGGCCACCTGTGAAGGCGCCAACAGATTCATTGCACAAGTTAGCCCATGATGAAATTGAGTTCTCTGGCAGGTGCATCAGCCATGACCTCACATTTGGCTTGAGTGCCAAAGGGAAGTAGTTGGCGAACACCTTCTCATCCCTGCCCCCGGCGGCTTGAACGGCAATTGTGTAAATGCTCAAGAACTCTGTCGGGTTTAACTTTCCATCGTATTTTTCTGGTAGTTCAGGTTTGAAGGCGCGGGCTGATGGCCAGCGGACCTGTTGCAGCTCGTGAGTGAAGGTCGGGCACCCAACCTTGAAAGGTAGGTACCCACCAGCACCGGGCGCGGGCTCTTCATTGTCTGGGCCCTTGCGCCTATCGGACTGACCGCGTGGCTCTCTGCATCGCCCTATGGTGATGCGTGCATCTTCCTTTCACCAGTCTTCCAGGACTCACCACTGATCATGGCGGGTTTGTGGGTTAGATCAAGCCATCGATGCTTCATCGAGCTCGTGGACATGTTGCTCTTGCTTTTGTCACCTCTGGGCCTGCTGTCATGGAGGGGACTACACTATCAGTGTGGCCCCCTCGACACGGCAATCAGCCCGGGCTGTTGTTGCTGTTCGCAGGTACCGCAATGGCTCTATCTACTGAGATTTTCCAGCTTCAGCGAAGCCGATCAAACTCTGGATGGTGGCCCTCCACTCATCCATCTTGTTTGTCGTTGGTGGGAAATTCAATAGGAGCTAGGATCGCATCATTGCTTCCACGGTCGTGCTTGGCATGGCCAGCGAGGTAGATCGCGACGTCGCTCAACTTCTGGAAGAACCAGCGGGAGCATCACCGTGTTCTCGCCGTTATGGACCAGTTGGAAAAGGTAGTCTGGTGATGACTGGGCCGTGCTTGGGGGTTGGCTACTCCGTTCGACGCTTCGCCCTGCCCATCTTGTTCTGGGCAAGGTGTGCACCTCGTGGCCACGCCCGTGGTGGGCAAAACTGGAGTGCCACGGCTCGCACCGGAGCGGACATCGCTATTATGGCTACACCTGCTAGCGCGGCGGGGAAGTGGAGACTGGTCATTCCCTTCCCCCGCGGCTTCTGGATCTGGCTCGCCAAGATGCTGGTGATGCTGCCCGTCCCCGGCGTTCCCTGCTCCAGCTTCGATCGCGGGGGGCATAACGATGGCGCTGCCTGCACTGGTTGTGTCGCTCGCGGCACCCATCTCACCCAACGTTGTCATGATGCCTATTGTGTCCATAACTGCGTGTGAAGGGGCCTTCGAAGTGGAGAGATGCGCGACTGTCGGTGTCAAAACCGGCGGATCTCAGGTAGGGGGTCCCGAACTGTGCGTCTAGGCGGATGGTAACAGGAGACAAGGGACATGATGTTTTTACCCAGGTTCGGGCCCTCTCGATGGAGGTAAAACCCTACTCCTGCTTGATTGATATTGATGATATAGGTAGTAGAAGAGTAGATCTACCACGAGATCAGTGAGGCTAAACCCTAGAAGCTAGCCTATGGTATGATTGTTGTTTGTCCTACAGACTAAAACCCTCCGGTTTATATAGGCACCGAAGAGGGTTAGGGTTACACAGAGTCGGTTACAATGGTAGGAGATCTATATATCCGTATCGCCAAGCTTGCCTTCCAATCCAAGGAAAGTCCCATCCGGACACGAGACGAAGTCTTCAATCTTGTATCTTCACAGTCCAGGAGTATGGCCAAAGGCTATAGTCCGGCCATCCGGACACCCCCTAATCCGGGACTCCCTCAGTAGCCCCCGAACCAGGCTTCAATGGCGATGAGTCCGGTGCGTAGATTGTCTTCGGAATTGCAAGGCGGGTTCTTCTCAAAATCCTGTGTACCTGTTGAATAGCGTCCGGCTTCCTGTGAATATTGTGCTCCTCGGCTTCCACGCCCAATAATGGCCGTCTTCCACGTGTTGAATGAATGTGAAAAGTCAGGGTATTTTTACATTTACCCCCTTAGCTGCGCAAATGAGATGCCTATAAAAGAGGTGAGATCTAGATCCGAATCACACCATCCTCCCTTCGCGAGCATTCATCAGAGCGCATCTGACAGAAATCCATTCCATCATGGACAGTCGACGCGGCTCCTCCTCTCGCCATCCCAGCCCTCAGCCTAGAGATTGGGAGAGATGCTCCGTCCCGCACAGTGAGCTAGTGGCGCTCCAAACCAAGGGATTTCTTCCCCCAGCCTTCATGGTCCCGGTTCGAGCCGGACTCGCCACCTATAAGGGCGGAAAGCAAGCGGAGAGCGTCCCCAGCCCCTCCAAAGGAGAGCGGGTATGCCTTATCTCTTATTTGATAAGAGGGCTCGGATTTCCAATTCATCCGTTTCTCCGGGGGCTCCTGGAGTTCTACGGCCTCCAGTTGCACAACCTTACGCCTGCCTCCACTTTGCATATCACGGGCTTCGTGGCCCTTTGCGAGCTGTTTTTGGGCATCGAGCCTCATTTTGCGCTGTGGAAGAAGCTGTTCTGTCTTGTGCCCCGTTCTCAAGAGGGGTCGATATATCAAGTGGGCGAAGCCAAACTATGGTGCATCGCCGGGACCGGATATCTGTCCGGAACCCCGAAGAAGGCATCCGAAGACTGGCCTTCGGCATGGTTTTATACAGAAGATGTCCCCCTGCCGGACCCTGTTCGGGTTGGCCTCCCTGAGTTTAATAATGCTCTTTTGAATAAACGCCTAAGCTGGCGTCCACGGAGCCCTCGGATGGAAAACGACAGGGACGTCATTTACCTGATGAGCCGGATAAGGTTATTAGCTCATTCCAGACTAACCATGATGGGAGTCATGGCCATATGCATTATGCGGGGGGTGCGGCCGCTCCAGTATAGAGGCCACCCCATGTGGGATTTCAACGGGGAGGATGATGCCACCCGCTGCGGCCGTAAGGGGCCGGGATCGGTCGCCGATCTGACGAAGATCTTGTCCGCATTGTACAAGGGAGAAGAGGAGGAATTCCTCCGCATCAATCCGCAGGGCAGATTTTCTATGAACAACCTCCAAGCTGGGTAAGCGGTCATTCATTTTTGCCTATCCGATCCGTACTCCCATAGTGAAGTATCTCATTTTGTGATTTCGGCGCTGGAACTGCGCCGGGCCGTAAAGGATATAAACAGCCCGCCTCCACAATCCGAGGATCCGGAAAGGTTCCTCGATCCGGCCTCCCAAGAGGATTCGGACATATCAGTGGAGTTGATCGATGGGGTATTTCAGCAATTGAGCATCGATAATGCCTTGGTCGCCATTACGGCCGATTACCCCGAATACTTCCCGCTTCGCAGGTAACTAAGACCGAAGTCCCAATACTTTGAAAATGACCCATCCATGCGTGTTTTTTATCACCGTATACCGATGGTGTTTCGCAGGGGGCGCCCTTGAGGCAGAAGGCCGAGCCCGCGGCGGCTGGCCAACAAGGGGCAGCACGGCCCAGCAGGCTAAAAAGAAGTGCGGTCCAGATCGAAATTCCGACGCAACGGTATGGCGCGTCACCTTACTCCCCGACTTTATTCTCGGGAGGCATACTAACACCCGTACCTTTTCAGGAAGAAGAGCGCTCGCCAGACTGTATCCGGAGAGGTTGCCAATCAGTCCTCCGCTCGCCAGGCTCCAAAGCCAGGTCCAGAAGCGGAGGCGAACATGGGGCGTGCATCGGATGTTCCTTCAACAGAGGATGCCGACAGGTTATCTGCCACCAATTCCGAGGTGGAGAGTGCCATGAATCACAGGCGCCGCCGGACAGCTCTTCGTGACGCGTGTTTCTCCCCAGAGGCATTGGATGCCTTTAATTCGGGAGATGCGCACCTCCGTGCCGCTCAAAATGGTCTAGCCAGAGCCACGGAGCAGTATGTAAAAGACATACGGGTGAGAAGATTTGACAGTTATATATGCCAGTAGCCCCCGAGACTTGAAATAGTTAGAATAACTGATTTAAGGATCATTTGTTGTGCAGGATCTTACCGAAAAGAATACCCAACTATCCCAGGAGCTGGAGGAGTGCAAAGCTCAACTTGAGGCCGCACTAGCCGCAGCAGGGGAAGCCAAAGAGACCCCCACTGGTAGTATATGCTTCAAAAGATAAGTAATTTGTGAAGTGCGGCGTGTATATAAGTCTGACAATAATATTGCAGATGGCGCCGGGATAGATCCGGACAAGCAACAGCTCATGCACCGGTTAAAGGCCGGCGAGAATGTGCTTACAAGGCTGAGGCAGGAGAAAAATAATCTCCAAGATGCCAACACCCAGCTGGGTGAGGAACTAAAGGATGTTCGTGCCCAGCTATCTGACTCCGTTAAGGAGAATCAGCGGCTTCGACGCGGCATTTTTAGTAAGTGCTTGAACGAACTTTGAAAAAGAGTTCGGCAAGGAAGTCGTCTAACAGAGTTATGTCTGTAGGTATGCTCACAGGCCGTCCTGCAGAGGAGATGCCTGGTTCTACGGGTGACCTTCTTCCCGAGCTCTTGTAACTGCACGAACGAGTTCGACAGGTGATGAAAGGCGTCGCCCAGGCATTGTGGCCATTTGTCTCCCTTCCCAAAGGCCTTGGAGAGCTTGTAGAGAGGCTTCAGGGAGCGCGGCAGCGCTTCCGCTTATGGAAGATATCAGCCTGCCGTCAGGGCGCCAGGGAGGCCTGGGCCATGGTGAAGACGCGGTACACGAAGGCTGACCCAAACCACATGGCCGAGGTCAGACCTGCGGGGCCCGATGGCAAGGAGATCCCTGTTAGCTTAGTGTACGGCCAAGTAGAATTGGCCGCAAAGTATTCCTAGCAGGACTGTAAACTAGAGAGCCTGCTGGATGGCATTGAAGAGGAATATGCCCAGTCAAGTTGACTATGTAATTTAAAATGACATGTAAAATGCCTTCTAGCCGGATTGTAGATCGTTTGTCATAGCGGACCTTTTCGCTTCAACCTCGGGACCCAATAGTCTGGAGTGTGTCCGAATACCCTCGCGGTTATATAAGAACCGGGGTATGTGTGGAGACCAGGCGTATGGGTCATTAGTGCTGTATCAGACAAGTGCCCAACTAGTTATGTTATATTACATGGTTAGTAAGAAACATCTTCCACGGAGAATAGTTCCGTTAGGGGTTCCTTTCCCTGGGAGGCATGCCCTAAAGTGCATATCCGTACTGCGAAAAAAGCAGAAAAGCATCTGGGGGCAGATGAATAAATAGGTAGGAAATCGTCTTTTAGTTCACCGACCGAATATTCCCTTAAGAACGCTAGCCTTCGGCTTCACCCAGTCTGAGGTACACATCCGGCTGACTCGGCAGTAACAATCGCAGAGGTGCTCCCTTTACCGCCTAGACGAACAATCGGGAACGTAGGGGTAAGCACAGGAGCCAGGCAACCCAGCTTGGCCAAAACTTAAGTCATATCGATGCATATAATGGTGAATAAAAGGTACATGCGGAAGTGTGACACATGTGTTGGGCATGAAGCCCGTATAAATAAGCTTCTGTTAAAGAAGCCCCCAGGTATAATGAGCACGGATAGTGCATCAAGTGTGTCCGAACAATGCGCGAACAAGCTTTCAAAGGCTGTAATAGAAAAAGGGGGGAGAAGGAGAGAAACAAGAGACAACTAATATGTAAAATATAGACGGATGAAGGAGACGAACTCAGAATCCGGCGCTAGGCGTAGAATCTTCGGAGACGGGCTGCGTTCCATGGGTTCGGCTCGAGTCGGTTGTCCGATGCATCTCGCAGACGGTACGCTCCACCGATCAGGACTTGGTCGATGATAAAGGGACCTTCCCATTTGGGCTTGAGTTGGTCCTTTTTCTTGTCTGGCAAGCGTAGAACTAACTCGCCAACGTTGTAAGTTTTGGCCCATACTTCTCTGCTTTGATATCTTCGAGCTTGCTGTTGATAGAATGTGGAACGGGCTTTTGCCATGTCACGCTCCTCCTCCAATGCGTCCAAATTGTCTTGCCGATCGAGCTCGGCTTCTCTTTCTTCGTACATGCACACGCAAGGTGAGTCATGAATTATGTCACAGGGCAGAACTGCCTCTGCGCCGTATACCATAAAGAGTGGTGTAAATCCGGTGGTGCGATTTGGAGTGGTTCACAGCCCCCAGAGTATGGAGTCGAGCTCCTCTACCCAGTGCGTGAATTCCTTAAGGGACTGCACTAATCGGGGTTTGATGCCGCTCATGATTAGACCATTTGCTCGCTCAACTTGACCGTTAGTTTGAGGGTGATAGACTGAAGCATAGTCGAGTTTGATGCCCATGTTTTTGCACCAGAGTTTAACCTCGTCGGCCGTAAAGTTCGTGCCATTGTCAGTGATGATGCTATGGGGGACGCCGTAATGGTGTACGACCCCTGATATGAAGTCTATTACCGGTCGGGATCCGGCCGTCTTGACAGGCTTGGCTTCTATCCATTTGGTGAACTTATCCACCATGACCAGTAGGTATCTTTGCTTGTGGGTTCCTCCTTTAAGGGGTCCAACCATGTCAAGCCCCCAGACCGCGAAGGGCCAGGTTATGGGTATAGTTTTCAGGGCGGTGGGTGGCATGTGGCTTTGATTAGCAAAGAGCTGGCAACCGGCGCATCGTTGGACTAAGTCCTGAGCATCTGCCCGGGCCGTCGGCCAATAAAATTCGGTACGGAAGGCTTTGCCTACAAGGGCCCGGGCTGCGGCGTGGTGCCCGCCGAGTCCGGCATGAATTTTAGCCAGAAGGTTCCGCCCTTCCTCTTCGGAGATACACCTTTGAAGGACTCCGGTTGTGCTTTTCTTGTAAAGCTCTCCCTCATGGACCTTATAGGCTTTAGATCGCCGCACTATGCAGCGGGCCTCGTTTTGGTCCTCGGGAAGTTCCTTCCTGGTTAGGTAGGCTAGGAATGGTTCCGTCCACGGGGCAATGACTGCCATTATTACGTGGGCTGAGGATGTTACTTCGTTGGCAGAATCGCCGATTGTGTGAGAATGTTCGATGTCGGGCAGTGCGGTTGGGTCCGGGTTATTATTTCCAGATTCCCCCTCCCATAGTACGGATGGCTTGAATAGCCTCTCTAGGAAGATGTTGGGAGGGATGGCATCGCGCTTTGTGCCAATGCGTGCCAATACGTCTGCTGCCTGGTTGTTATCCCGGGCTATATGGTGAAATTCGAGCCCCTCAACCGAGCTGACATTCTTAGGACGGCGTTGCGATAAGCTGCCATTTTCGGATCCTTGGCATCAAAGTCTCCATTTATTTGGGATATCGTGAGGTTCGAATCCCCGTGCACCTCTAGGCGTTGAATGCCCATGGAGACTGCCATCCGGAGGCCATGTAGAAGGGCCTCGTATTCGGCTGCGTTGTTGGAGTCCGTGTACATTATCTGGAGTACGTATTGAACCGTATCTCCGGTTGGGGATGTCAGGACGACGCCAGCCCCCAAACCAGCCAACATTTTGGATCCGTCAAAGTGCATGATCCAGTTGGAATATGCGACGTACTCTTTAGGGAGTTCGGCTTCAGTCCATTCGGCGATGAAGTCGGCCAAAACTTGCGACTTAATAGCTCGCCTTGGCTTGTAGGTTATGTCGAACGGGAGGAGCTCAATGGCCCATTTGGCAATCCGGCCCGTCGCGTCGCGGTTGTTTATAATGTCATTAAGAGGTACTTCGGAGGCTACTGTTATCGAACACTCTTGAAAGTAGTGTCGCAGCTTCCGGGATGCCATGAACACCGCGTACGCTATCTTCTGATAATGCGGGTACCGTAACTTGCATGGAGTCAGGACAGTGGACACGTAGTAAACTAGTTTTTGAAGGGGGAACTTGTGTCCGTCCGTTTCTCGTTCGACAACGAGCACCGCGCTCACCACTTGATGAGTTGCCGCGATATATAATAGCATTGGTTCGCCTATGTTGGGCGCGGCAAGGACCGGGTTTGTTGCCAATATGGCTTTTATTTCTTCGAGTCCAGTCATGGCGGCATCCGTCCACTCGAAGTGTTTGGTGCGTCGGAGGAGGCGATAAAGGGGTAATTCCTTTTCTCCTAAACGGGAGATAAAGCGGCTTAAAGCCGCCATGCATCCCGTCAATTTTTGTATTTGTTTGAGGTCCTTTGGGATATCCAATTGTGACAGAGCTCGGATCTTGGCTAGGTTTGCTTCAATTCCTCTACCGGATACAATGAAGCCCAAGAGCTTTCCGGATGGTACGCCGAAAACACATTTTTCCGGGTTGAGCTTGATGTCATATGTTCGGAGATTATCGAACGTGAGCCTCAAATCGTCTACAAGAGTTTCGACGTGCTTGGTTTTGATGACCACATCGTCTATGTATGCCTCCACTGTTTTGCCGATCTAGTTTGCCAGACATGTCTGAATCATGCGCTGATATGTTGAGCCGGTGTTTTTGAGCCCAAAGGGCATTGTGTTGAAGCAGAATGAGTCGTATCTGGTGATGAATGCCGTTGCGGCCTGGTCGGGCTCTGCCATCTTAATCTGGTGGTAGCCGGAGTATGCATCGAGGAAATACAATGAATCGTGTCCTGCGGTAGCGTCGATAATTTGATCAATGCGGGGGAGGGGGAAGGGATCCTTTGGGCAAGCCTTGTTGAGGTCTTTAAAATCGACGCATAGGCGCCACGATTTGTCCTTCTTTGGTACCATCACTAGGTTTGCTAGCCAGTCCGGATGTTTTATATCTCTGATGAATCCGGCCTCCAATAGTTTGGCTAGCTCCTCTCCCGTGGCCTGTCTCTTGGGTTCGGAGAAACACCGAAGAGCTTGTTTGACTGTCTTGAATCCTTTTAGGATGTTTAGGCTGTGCTCGGCCAGCCGGCGTGGGATTCCTGGCATGTCTGAAGGGTTCCAGGCAAAGATGTCCCAGTTTTCGCGTAGGAATTCTCGTAGTGCGGCGTCTACATCAGGGTTTAATTGTGCCCCAATGGAGGCCGTTTTTGTAGGGTCCGTTGGATGGACTTGGAATTTGACTATTTCGTCCGCTGGTTTAAATGAGGTGGACTTGGATCTCTTATCGAGTATCACATCGTCCCTATTCACCATGGAGCACAGCGTAGTGAGTTCCTCGGCCGCTAGGGCTTCGGATAGTGCCTCCAGGGCCAGTGCGGCTGTCTTATTTTCGGCGCGGAGTGCTATGTCCGGGTCACTAGCAAGAGTGATGATTCTGTTGGGCCCGGGCATTTTGAGCTTCATGTACCCGTAATGGGGTATAGCTTGAAAAATTGTGAATGCCTCTTGCCCTAATAGAGCGTGATATCCGCTGCTGAACGGGGCCACTTGGAACGTGACCTCCTCGGACCTGTAACTATCCGGCGTGCCGAACACCATGTCCAGTGTGATTTTTCCTGTGCAGCATGCTTCCGGACTGGGGATTATTCCTCTAAAGGTTGTGCTGCTTCGCTCAATGCGGCTCCAGTCTATTTCCATTTTTCGGAGGGTTTCCTCGTAAATGAGGTTCAATCCGCTGCCACCGCCCATGAGTACCTTGGTAAGGCGAAAGCCGTCCACTATTGGACTGAGGACCAATGCGGCTGGTGCTCGGGCTGTTCAGAATTTAGGTTCATCACTGGCATTATAGGTAATATGTCGTGTCACTCCATGGATTTATTGTTGCTACTTGGTAGACTTCGGCAAGGCTGCGGAGTGTTCGTTTCCGCATATTATTTGATGTGAAAGTCTCGAAGACTATTAATACCGTACTGGCATCCTTGGGCTGGTATTCTGGCGTTAGAAGCTCTTCGCCACTTTTGGCCACCTGCCGTAGTATCCAACATGCCCTAAGGCTGTGAGTTGGAGTGGCATCCTCTGTACTATGAATTTTGCAGGGTCCATTGAGCCATCCTTCCAGTGCGGTTCCATGCCCTATAGAGGTTTTTTGCTTTTTGGTGTTTAACCCAGGTGCCTCGCGATAATGCACCCTTTTATTTCGGACTGGGATTGTATTCAGGGCCGGATTGTCCCAAAAATTGATTTCGGTTTTCCAGGCGCTTTCCATCGCACAGTACTTTCGTACTATGGACGCTAAGTCAGCGAAGCGTGTAATTTCACGACGACTTACGATGTTGAGGATTCCCTTGTCCGTGCAATTATTGCAGAAGAATGAAATTGTGTCCTCCTCGCGGCAGTCCTTTGTCCTGTTCATAACCAGGAGGAATCTGGCCCAGTAATGGTGTACTATTTCTGCGGGCTCTTGCCGGATTTGGGATAGATCACTTATGTTTGGGTGGGCGTGTGGAATTAAATTCTGAACCTCGTCCACCTTAAAACTCAGGGGCCAAGTAGTTTCCGAACTTGGAAGCTTGGGTTCTTGGATGTCGTCCAATGAATCTACCCCGCTGCCTGACTTTAGCTTCAGGGCTTGAGTAACATCCTCCCCTCCGCAGGAATCTGGCATGGAGGGATCGGGAATCCGGACATAGCTAGTCCTTAAGATAGAAGAAGGGTCGCCGTATTGTTCCTCTACCACAGCAACATGGTGAGTAACCTGGGGAGAGTTAATCTCTCTCAGATCAGGTTTAGGCCCAATCTGATCGTAGTCTGTAGCGACTCCCAGGGCGGCGATGCGATCCAAGAGCTCGTTTAAGGAAGAGAGCTCCATCGGATCCAACTGCTCGGCGAGTTCCGAGCTAACGTGAAGATTGCTTTCGATGACCCGAGAAGTCATCGTCGGCGTGGCGGCCGGACAGGCGGTCATAAGGAAACCGCCTAGCCGTAGAGTTTGGCCGATAGCCAAAGCTCCTTTAGCAACAGTGCCGTCTTTAAAGACGGGATGAGGCATCCTTCCTGATAGCGACGGCACAGACAAACTCTCAATGAAAGCACCAATGTCGGTGTCAAAACCGGCGGATCTCAGGTAGGGGGTCCCGAACTATGCGTCTAGGCGGATGGTAACAGGAGACAAGGGACACGATGTTTTTATCCAGGTTCGGGCCCTCTCGATGGAGGTAAAACCCTACTCCTGCTTGATTGATATTGATGATATAGGTAGTACAAGAGTAGATCTACCATGAGATCAGAGAGGCTAAACCCTAGAAGCTAGCCTATGGTATGATTGTTGTTCGTCCTACGGACTAAAACCCTCCGGTTTATATAGGCACCGAAGAGGGTTAGGGTTACACAGAGTCGGTTACAATGGTAGGAGATCTATATATCCGTATCGCCAAGCTTGCCTTCCACGCCAAGGAAAGTCCCATCCGGACACGGGACGAAGTCTTCAATCTTGTATCTTCACAGTCCAGGAGTCCGGCCAAAGGCTATAGTCCGGACATCCGGACACCCCTTAATCCGGGACTCCCTTAGCGACTGTGTCGGGTTTCTTCTTGGGCACCATGGATGAAGTAGATGATGACAAAGAGGACGTTGATGGAGATCGACGCGTTTTTCACAACTTCGGGTCCGTGCAAGTGATTTCCCCTACCTAGTGTGCCAACATGTCATGGGAGAACACGATCACCTATGGGGCCATGAGCCCCTTTGTGGTTCGGCAAGGGGGCTCATGTTCGACAAAGAGCGGAAGCCATGAGGTAGCGCAACAACAATGACACTGATGATTTTTACCCAGGTTCGGGCCACCGTGAGGCGTAAAACCCTACTCATGCTTTGGTGGATTGAATGGAGGAACACAATAGCACACAGCGCTCGAGCCCGGCAAGGTTGCCTCGGGGGAGCAGCCACGCACGTACAAGTATGAGGGGGTCCGAAATCCCTTGCTAGTTTGCCTTGGACCTCCTTTTATAGCTCAAGGGGTAGCCACAGTGGCTAAACAGTCTTTATTTTGTGATTAGATAGCTAACGGTGCTATCATACCTAACTCTGGCAATTAATATAAAGTGCATTAAATGCACTTCTAGGTGTCGTGCTGAGGGTGAAGCCTGGCAAGCCTTCCATGCCGCTTAATCATCTTTTCCTTATTATCTTGACACGCCTCTAGACAGGTGTCATATGAGTGTAACCTGTCTTCCAAGGGGCCGCCACGTGTCCAGTGGAAGCCACTTGATCATCTAGAGGCTCGACACCGCATTGATAAGTGATTTGTGTCGCTGTGCGGTGTAGCGATGGAGCGGTGGTGCCTTGGTGGGATTTCTTGCCCTTGGCGGCCCCGACAAGCCTGCCGGGGTAATTTTTGACTTGTCCTTGGGGTGGTCTCGACCTGGCCAGGCTCTCCTGCCCGGCAAGGGAGGCCTTCCCAAGGTGGTGCTCTGTTGTCTCATTGTTGACTTGGTCTTCTTGATCCGCTCCTTGATCTCACAAAGAGCGGTTTCTCTGGCTTGGTCTTGCTTTGTGCGTTGGTACCGGACACGTGATGCCAGCATGCCTGTGTGTAAGTTCGGGCAGCAAACGTGAATGTTTGTTGTACCGACATATTGGTAGATGCAAGGAAATACCTATGAATTATTCACTTGTTATTGAATCATTTGGTGTTTGGGGATTTGTATTATTGTGGGCAATTATACAAGCTCGTGACAAGGGTTAATGATATCACTTTGTCTTGTGTGAGGAAGTTGGCCTTGATAACCACTGATAGGATTGGTGTCCCAATGTTACCTTTGTTCATAGCTTGTCGGTCCTTGCATCACACTGAGGTGTATAACTAGCTTTCTTCCTCTTGATGACTCAGGTAGTTTTTGGATCCTCACCTTTCTTTGGTAGATCCTCTCAAACGTACTTGCATCCTTGTGCGAGTGACTTGCATGATCTGGGTTGCATGCTCACAATATATATGGAAGTAGGTGTGGCTGAACATTTGATTCCTGAAGTAGGCGCTTGTGTCCTTACTAGCTCGTGTTTCTGACCAAACTGTTGTGGGCCTGATTCTTGAGATGCACTACCAACTAACTGTGTAATATCTTGTACCAAAGCCAATAAAATGTTGGTAGTGTCATAGTGACAAGGATTGGATAGCTTGTGTTGGAAGCCATCAAGAGTGTTGTGCTGGAGAAGGGTGAATAGCTTATGCTCGAAGCTTTTGCCGGGCAGCTTGCTGAAGAAGACTTGGTACCATACTTCTCTCTGCGATATGCTTACCACGGAAGATTCATTGCCTTATGCTGAAAGATTCTACGGTAGCTTACTGAAGAAGACATAGTATCTTATGCTAGAAGTTATCCACATATCAAACTGAGGAAGATTGAGGGGCCTTGCATCATAAGCTTCTTGGGCAGCGTGCGGAGGAAGACTGGATTTTCTTATGCCAGAAACTTCTCTCTGCGATATGCAGACTGAATGCCATATATATACCCTTGATATTCCTGTTGTGGGTCACTTTGACTGAGAATATACCGTTGCACTACTTCAGGATGCTACTAACGCGACACTACGATTAGAGACCCTTTGACGAAACTGTGTGCGATGCATTAATCGCAAACGGTGGTGTAAAAAACCGTCAAAAAAGGTGCAAACCGTTTGCGATGATGGATGCATCAAACACGATTCAGATTTTAGTTCCATGTGTGATGTAGGGCATATTGTTCAGTGCAATTAACCATTTGTGATGAGTAGCAACAAAAGAAATGGGCAGCCAGATGAAGGTGTGTGCGATAAACAACATATGGTTCACTAGGATGAACTGTTAGGCAACAAAAAAGAAACGGTCAGCCAGATCAAGGTGTGTGCGGTATACGGCATGCGATTCATGCGGATGAACTGTTTGTGTTGAGACAAGAGAACATAAATGGTTCAATATAACAAGATGTGTGTGATACCGGCACACAGGTCTGTAATCAGAAATGTGTGCGAAGACCGATAATAACACAGACGATTGCTGCTAATAAGACGTGTGTGTTGTGCGATTGGATTGCATACAGAACCACATATATTAACAGAATAACTATTCTAATAACACTTCCACACTGCACCATCAACGCAAGTGCACGTCATTGTTTGAATCAAGTGTACTCAGGCGAGTGAACTTCGTGTCGAAAAAACTGCACACTGTGTTTTTCTGGTACTATTTTTGCTCTAGTTTTTTAGCCGTTTATCGGAACGACACGTACAATATACCGATGAGAAGCTATGGATTAGGCACAACTTCGCCATGTTTAACACTTTTCGAGATTCATCATAGTTTAAGAGCAGTTTCAAAAATTGTGCAGCTCACGATGAATGCCAGCGAGCGTTTTTTCGCGTTTTCCTCTAATCCGCTCGTCGGAATGAAGCAAATGATATAGCGTTGGAAAGATATCATCGAGGCGCATCTTTTTCATATCTATTATTTTTTCTAATTTGTTACGGTTTAAGAGCAGTTTCAAATTTACTAAATCGCGGAATTGTGTTTTTGAATTTTTTTTGAAATTTTTGGTACTGTTTTCGCTCTAGTTATTTAACCGTTTGTCGAAACAACCCATGTGATACTCCATTGGAAAGATATGGACGAGGCGCAACTTTCATATGTTAAAATATTTTTTAGATTCCTTACGGTTTTAAGTTAATTTTGAAAATCATGCGGCGGACGACGAGTGGCAATTGCCTTTTTCATGAAATTTTTACAAACCGCTAGCCGGAATTATTTAAATGATACACCGTTGGAAAGATATCGACGAGGTGAAAGTTTTTCATGTAGAACACTCTCTCTAATTCTTTACAGTTTAAGAGGAATTTCTAATTTACCGAAATGCGAACACTCTGTTTTTTCGCGACCCAAAATCGTCATACGTACTGCATCAGACAGAAAACCGCACTGCCTTCCAACCAAAAACCGCACTGCATCAGACTGACAAGTGCACCGCATGATTTCTTTTTTGTGGGATGTAAATTTTCCCAAACGAGGTAGCAAACCGCACTTCTTTAGACTAAAATCTGCACTTCATCAGATGGACAAGTGCATTGCATGTTTTTTCTGTGGGACGTAAATTTTCACATACAAGTTTTTGTTTTTGTTGTCTTTTTTCCAACTTTCTTTTATGAACAAGAGTGGACCGCAAAGACAAGGGCAAGTGAGTCATGACATATATCAAAGTGAACAGCATTACCATCTTGTTGTTTCGCTAACTCTTTTTGCATTTTCATGTTGGGGGTAAGTGAACAACATCACTCTCAAAAGTAAACCACATCCGAGGACCAAACACACTGCATGTAATTAGTAGCGAGCTTCTTCTGAGGTGTTTTTGTTTTGGAGTACAAGTGAACCTCAAAGGAGTTTTATAGCGAACTACGTGGCAGAATAAAGTGAGCTTCAAAACATACATATCCACTCATTATTTTTACATAGCCACACAACCATCCAGTACACAGCAGAATCAACGACACAAGTACCCAACCGAACTACGCTAGGGCAAAGAAATGACCATCCATTCTTACTAGTCTTGCTCTTTGCGTTCCTCATAAACAACAAAATGGACTTCAAATGAATATTAATGTTATCTTCTCTTTTCTTAATGAGTGCAATGCAAATGATTTCCAAAACAAAAAATATGTGAGCTGCAAAACAACCCACGTCGCAATGGTGGACTGCAGTATGGTCACCGGCAAAATGCAAGACATGCATGATTAGCTAGAAAACCCCAAGTGCACACTGGAGAAGCTGCATGTTCTGCTTTGCCTGAGCTGCATGTTCTGCTTGCGGAAGCACACAGGCTACAAAGGATTGGCCAACAGTGGATGCCGCCGGAACAGGAGTGCAAGCCGGCATGCTGCCATACTTCTCCGGCGAGGAGAGAGCGGCGAGGGGTGCTCAGGCTAAACGCACAATGCATTGCAAGAAGGGAAAAGGGATCAGAGGAGGAGGGACCCCGTGAATAGAAACACCATGCTGCAGTGCAAGGTAGGCAGCTCCACCCGCCATCCGCTCGGAGTCCAGGCGCCAGTGATGGAGACCGTGCGAGGTGGCCATGGATGAGAACCACATCGGGGCGCATGACACACTGCTCATGGGATCTGGCTGAACTGCACAAGCAAAATCTAGAAAATAGAAAGAAAGAAAACTCTTCCTAACCGCACTCGCATGGCGAGGTGCACTGCACCATGCGTCTACAGTGCATGCCGCCGCCTGCAGTGCATGCTGCTACTGCCTGCAGTGCACGCCATCGCCGCTTGCAGTGCACACCGCTACTGCCTAGAGTGCATGCTGGCAAAAGGTAGCTAGAAGAGGGGTCACCACCCTCTGTCGACGTTGGATGTGTTGCCGGACCTGCAAAACAGAGAGGAGGGAATGGATGAGTAGAAGGGGGGCAAAAGATGGCAAAACGACCCGGAGTTGGCCGTTGGAGAGCCCTACCATGCTACCACCGCCGGAGAGGACGAGAAGAAGGACCAGGGAGGCAGCCACTGCTGGATCTGGCCGTGGAAGCCGCCTGATGGTGCGCCATGGGAAAGGAGGTGAGGAGGGCGAGGCAAGACGGCGGATCCGGTCGTGGGAGAAGGTCGCCGGGTGGGGGCACGGAGGAGGCACAAGATCGAGCGAAGACGGTGCCGGTCACGCCCGTCAGCGGCAAGTCATGGCCGCTCGCACCTCGATCTGGACTAAGCCGTCATTGGGAGAGGTGGTCGCCCACTGCTGGATCCGGCGCGGGGAGGGAGATTGGGGGAGGAGGTCGGAGGTACTAGGGGGCGGCGGTCGATGGAGGGGGTTGGGCGGAGGAGCGTGGCGTGCCGGCAGTGGTCTGGGTCGGGAAGAGCTTGCGCACAGCCACGGTAGGGAGGAAAGTGGTGGGAGAGAAGGGAGGTGGCCGGGGCGGCACGGGGTGCAGGGGAAGGAGGGAGGAGGCCGACATGGGGAGGTGGGGTGGTGGCTGGGGGGAGGTTGGCGGCGCGGGGTAGCAGGGGAGGTGGCGGTTCGGCGGCGCGGGGGAGGGTAGCTACGTGGCGGCGCAGGGGTGGTTGCGGGCTGGGAGGCGGGGTTGTGGGAAGAGAGAGGGAGTGGGGGAGTGGGCACGAGAGGATAAGGTTGGCTTGGTTTTCTTTTGGCCCGCGCAGTTAGGTTCTCTCTCGTTCGCGGGTTAGTGTAGCTACGCGTCGGTGTTAGTAGAATAAGACGGGGTGTTAGCAGAATAAGGGTCTTAAGGGTGTTATCATATATATATAGACACACACACACACACACACACTTATAAGGACATGGTTGCATAACCAAATTAAACATCCAATTACATAGGTGGCTACTACAACCATGGCATTTGCACACACCAAAGTAAAATATTACATGCATAACTTCATAGGTGGATACTACACACATGACACTTCCACACACCAATAAAGTAAACTATATGTTACATGCATGATTAACTAGCATAAATGATCATCTGATCATCATCTATTTCTTGTGACGCTTGCTCTACTTGTAGCTCGATCCGGGCTCATCGATTTGGGTAACGAGGCACTTCCTCATGTCAACGATCCGCCTGTGCATCTCGTAGCATGTGTACACGCTCTTGGCCACGAATCTGAGGTGAGGTTCATCCAGTCGCCACATCTAGGCACTGTGGCAGGATACGGGACTTGTTCTCTGGGAATCCTGCTTCATCTTTTTGTAGTAGGGGTCGATGATGGCCGAGGCGAGTTCGACCAGGGAGTCCTTCTTCATGTTGCCCCAGACCCTGTAGTGGTCATGGATTTCGACAAGGTTCTAGCAGGCCAAGTCCGTAACACTGAGCGCTTTTACATCGTCAGTGGACTCCACCATGGCGAACTTGTAGTCGGTGCTGTTGACAAACCTGTTGAAACGGTCGCAAGGCTCTTTGGCCATGTAGTAGTGGTAGATGAGGACATGATGGCGCACGCACAACTAGGCGACGACAACCTTCTAATCTATGCCGGGACGACCGGCGGTGTACTGGAGGTCGATGCCGACCACCTTGTACTTGTCTCCAGCAAGCAACTGCTCAACGGTGTTGATGTAGTCATCCACCACGTCCAGGTCAATGGTGTACACAACTGAGAGATCCATCTCCCTCGTGTGGGTCTCCACTTTATGCTCGCCGAACTCCAGTGGAGCGCCGCTAGACATCCCCCCTCTATGTGTCGTCGTGGGTGTGCATGTTGTGTTGTGGAGCGCGATCGAAAGGTTGAAGATACTAAGGTTATAATGGCCGCGAGAATTAAAGGGGAGGCCGGACAGCACGTCTTGATGGCAGTTCTAATTCGTAGCGCGTACGCCGCACGTAACTGCAGCGCGTGGCAATGCAAGCGGCGCAACCACATGCATATGGGGGCCCTGATGTGATCGTGCGCAAGCCCAACCTCCGGTAGAGCACGCGCGGAAGGACGCGAGCAGAGCGCTCCGCGGTCGCCTCAACGGCAAGCAACCATATATATGCATATAGGAGTTGAACACGCAAGGAAAAGCTGTCCACAACCCGAGCGCGTCGACAGACGCGAGCAGAGAGCGTTGTGGCATCTAACGGCGAGCAAACATATATATGCATATAGCAGTTGAATTGTTTGTATAAATTAACCACGACTGCTTAATCTATGAATGAAATATATGCTTAATTACTGAATTTTAGTTGCAAAAATTAGATAGTGCTAGTGATTTTTAGCTACATATTTTGACAAATCGCCATTGGAACCGCTGGATGTCCTCTCTGTATGTGTCTTCATGGGTGTGCTTATTGTGCCGTGCGCCGGCCCCAAACACTAGCAGCACAACTTATAAATTGACGAATGGAGCACTAGTTACAGTGATGTATATAATTAAGCAAAGGTATCACACATGCCTGTATTGACTGGAACGAGAATGCAATAGCACAATCTATACCTATACTAATTTGAGACTCCCTAGAAATTACCACGTTAATTAGATTTTACGAGCCATTAATCTGGTGGGACCGAATTATTACTGTTGGGGAAAGTAGTAATTTCAAAAATTTCCTACGCACACGCAAGATCATGGTGATGCATAGCAACGAGAGGGGAGAGTGTGTCCACGTACCCTCGTAGACCAAAAGCGGAAGCGTTAGCACAACGTGGTTGATGTAGTCGTACGTCTTCATGATCCGACCGATCAAGTACCGAACGCATGGCACCTTCGAGTTCTGCACACGTTCAACTCGATGAGGTCCCTTGAACTCCGATCCAGCCGAGCTTTGAGGGAGAGTTCCGTCAGCACGACGGCGTGGTGAAGATGATGATATTCTACCGACGCAGGGCTTCGCCTAAGAACCGCTACGATATTATCGAGGTGGACTATGGTGGAGGGGGGCACCGCACACAGTTAAGAGATCAAGAGATCAATTGTTGTGTCTATGGGGTGCCCCCTGGACACCTATATAAAGGAGTGGAGGAGGGGGAGAGGGCCGGCCCCTATGGCGCGCCCTGGAGGAGTCCTACTCCCACCGGGAGTAGGATTCCTCCCCTTCCAAGTAGTAGGAGTAGGAGACAAGGAAGGGGGAGGCGCCGCCCCTCCCTCTAGTCCAATTCGGACTAGTTATTGGGGGGGCGTGCGGCCTGCCTCTCTCTTTCCCTAAAGCCCAATAAGGCCCATATACTTCTTCCCACGTATTCCCATAACTCCCCGATACTCCGAAAAATACCCGAACCACTCGGAACCTTTTCGATGTCCGAATATAGTTGTCCAATATATCCATCTTTATGTCTCTACCATTTTGAGACTCCTCGTCATGTCCCTGATCTCATCCGGGACTCCGAACTACCTTCCGTACATCAAAACACATAAACTCATAATATAACCATCATCGAACTTTAAGCGTGCGGACCCTACGGGTTCGAGAACTATGTAGACATGACCGGGACACATCTCCGGTCAATAACCAATAGCGGAACCTGGATGCTCATATTGGCTCCCACATATTCTACGAATATCTTTATCGGTCAAACCGCATAATAACATACAACATACGTTGTTCCCTTTGTCATCGGTATGTTACTTGCCCGAGATTCGATCGTTGGTATCTCAATACCTTGTTCAATCTCGTTACTAGCAAGTCTCTTTACTCATTATGTAATGCATCATCCCGCAACTAACTCATTAGTCACATTGCTTGCAAGGCTTATAGTGATGTGCATTACCGAGAGGGCCCAGAGATACCTCTCCGACAATCGGAGTGACAAATCCTAATCTTGAAATACGCCAACTCAACATGTACCTTCGGAGACACCTGTAGAGCTCCTTTATAATCACCCAGTTACGTTGTGAGGTTTGGTAGCACACAAAGTGTTCCTCCGGTAAACAGGAGTTGCATAATCTCATAATTATAGGAACATGTATAAGTCAGTAAGAGACATCATAGATCGCACCATATCCAATAAAGTGCGGTTACGACATTCGGACACACCATAATGTTGTGGTGTTCCAGGTGGCGTGAGCTATGAAACTATTCCACATTGTTTTAATTGAAGACCAAACTCGTAACTCAAATATTCATCTCCATGATCAGATCACAGAAACTTTATTTTCTTGTTACGATGATTTTCCACTTCACTGTGAAATACTTTGAACCTTTCAACTATTTCAGACTTATGTTTCATCAAGTAGATATACCCATATCTGCTCAAATCATCTGTGAAGGTCAGAAAATAACGATACCCGCCATGAGCCTTAATACTCATTGGTCTGCATACATCAGTATGTATTATTTCGAACAAGTCAGTAGCTCGTTCAATGATTCATAAGAGATCAATTGTTGGAGGTGGACTATGGTGGAGGGGGGCACCGCACATGGTTAAGATATCAAGAGATCAATTGTTGTGTCTATGGGGTGCCCCCTAGCCACGTATATAAAGGAGTGGAGGAGGGGGAGAGGACCGGCCCCTATGGCGCGCCGTGGAGGAGTCCTACTCCCACCGGGAGTAGGACTCCTCCCTTTCCAAGTAGTAGGAGTAGGAGACAAGGAAGGGGGAGAGGGAAGAGAAGGAAGGAGGGGGCGCCGCCCCTACCCCTAGTCCAATTCGGACTAGTCATTGGCAAGTCGCGCGGCCTGCCTCTCTCTTTCCCCTAAAGCCCAATAAGGCCCATATACTTCTTCCCCCCGTATTCCCGTAACTCCCGAGTACTCCGAAAAATACCCGAACCACTCGGAACCTTTATGATGCTCGAATATAGTCATCCAATATATCGATCTTTACGTCTCGACCATTTTGAGACTCCTCGTCATATCCCTGATCTCATCCGGGACTCCGAACTACCTTCGGTACTCAAAACACATAAACTCATAATATAACCGTCATCGAACTTTAAGCGTGCAGACCCTACGGGTTCGAGAACTATGTAGACATGACCGAGACACATCTCCGGTCAATAACCAATAGCGGAACCGGGATGCTCATATTGGCTCCCACATATTCTACGAAGATCTTTATCGGTCAAACCGCATAACAACATACGTTGTTCCCTTTGTCATCGGTATGTTACTTGCCCAAGATTCGATCGTCGGTATCTCAATACCTAGTTCAATCTCGTTACTAGCAAGTCTCTTTACTCGTTATGTAATGCATCATCCCACAACTAACTCATTAGTCACATTGCTTGCAAGGCTTATAGTGATGTGCATTACCGAGAGGGCCCAGAGATACCTCTCCGACAATCGGAGTGACAAATCCTAATCTCAAAATACGCCAACTCAACATGTACCTTCGGAGACACCTGTAGAGCTCCTTTATAATCACCCAGTTACGTTGTGACGTTTGGTAGCACACAAAGTGTTCCTCCGGTAAACGGGAGTTGCATAATCTCATAGTTATAGGAACATGTATAAGTCATGAGGAAAGCAATAGCAACATACTAAACGATCAAGTGCTAAGCTAACGGAATGGGTCAAGTCAATCACATCATTCTCCTAATGATGTGATCCCGTTAATCAAATGACAACTCATGTCTATGGTTTAGGAAACTTAACCATCTTTGATTAATGAGCTAGTCAAGTAGAGGCATACTAGTGACACTATGTTTGTCTATGTATTCACACATGTATTATGTTTCCGGTTAATACAACTCTAGCATGAATAATAAACATTTATCATGATATAAGGAAATAAATAATAACTTTATTATTGCCTCTAGGGCATATTTCCTTCAATTACGGTGTAGATCGACTCACAAGAAAAAAATGCATCTCTCTTCCCTGACCCGATCAACTCACAAGAAAAAAAACTCAAGTATCTCTCACCCACGTATCTCTCTCCCATGACCTAGCTCCCACAATCTTTCACGTATCTCTAACAAACTCTCACGTACAAAACTCTCATATCTCTCTCCAAGCCAGTGAGGGAAAGAAGGAAAAGAGGACACGACGCCGAAATGAGCTCGGCACCGGAAGACTGGTGGTCACGGCGGTGCACCCTGGCGAGTTCGAGCCAATAGAGCCGCGAGAAGTGGCAGCGTGTTACGGCAACCAACTAGCATGCATCCTACAGGATATCGCTAACATCAACACCACAAAAATACGAAAGAATGATCAGTTGAAGAAGCTCCTTCTAACTAGGTTGCACGCAAGATTCATGTTTCCCAGTCGTAATGACGAAGTCGACCCATGGGATGATCATGCCATGAAAAAAATCAACAACAAAGCCCTAGGGAAGTTCAACAACGCATTGAGCGCTTGGAAAACTAGGGTGAAAAAGGCAATTCAAGTAGACCATGAAACCTACGCCGAGATTGTTGCAGACAATCCAAAAATTACGATAGAGGACTTTGAAAAGTTCAAGGAGACTTGCAATGAAGAAGCTGCCAAGGCCAGGTCGGAGAGAGGCAAGCAGCTGCGGGCAAAGAACATGGGGAACCACCGCCTTGGAGGTCGTTGTTACACGGGAAAGAGGCCCGTGTGGGCTAAAGAGGACGCAAAATGTGAACATCAAGGGATCCCAGACCCATTGGCTGAGTTCACCGACCAGCAGGATCACGACTTCATCAGGGCCCGATTCTCGTGGGACCCCAAGAAAAAAAAACACCGACGGGCCGACTAGGAAATTCATGAGAATACTGGTAATTATCCTTTTACCACCTTACATATTAGGTTCTGATCAATGAAGTCTACTACATTCTAGTCGCATTCGTAAATGATTCACGGTCCATTTTGCAAAGAGAGCAAGACAAGCTTGCGGCGGCCAAGAGTGACTCGTCGACTCAGTCGACTCAGTCATCGGCGAAGTACAAGTGGGACACTCCTTTCAACCGGGCCATGAACATAATGATGGGACACCCACCCGACCAGCGGCCGCAATATGGATGTGTGCATGGCATCGGGGATGGGGCCACTTGGAAGTACTATTATAGCGAGGACCCCGAGGCCAAAAGACAGAGAAAGAAGTTCAGTCAAGTGACTATCAACGAGAAGGTGGCGTGGGCGATGGAGAAAGCAAAAGCTAAGACCAAAGCTGAGATAATCGCTGCCTGTAGATATGATTTCGTGGATGCCTTTACAACCTTGATTCCAACAGTGGTCACATGGGTGCAACAAAATCCAAATGCGCCACCAAGTGAATTTCCCATGCCCAGCTTCACCAGGAGCAACTCAATGAACATCGCACCAATCCCGTACCTAGTATGGCAACCGCACCCGCACCTCCTCCAGCACCTGCTCCTGCGCCCAGCTCTCACAGCAGCCCTAGCTCCATCTCTGGCTTGAATGTCGGGCCGTCGACATTGGCTGAGCTCAACGCCCTCACGGTAAATACGCGTCGTCGCACCTTCATCAACTCAACTAATTAATTAATCTTCAATTGCCGTTCTTTTTGGATCTCTGACGCCACACGTATATGTCTTTGTAGGCCGACTCCACTCCATGCACCCTCCTTTACAACATGAAGGGCGGGTTAGTGGATGTGGGGAAGGGTACTATAGTGAAGCCTAAGGATCGATTGTTTCACCGTCGGCAGATGCCTGATAACGCCTTAAGGGTCTCTGTGGCGAGTGTGAAAGCGGGCTACGAGGGTCTCCCTCATCCGATACAAACCGATGGAGAGGATGACGAGACCCCCACGCAGCTTGGCCAATGCAAAAATTGGCCGATCCTATGGCCGAAAAATCTTCTTCGTGTCGAGGTGGCCGGGAGCACACCAACGGGACCTCTTGAAGGTATGACCACAACACCACCTACACAAGTACAACCATCGTCTAGTTGCTTGCTGAGATCGAGAGACATGAGGAAGGAGGGCCAACCGTTCCGCCGGCAGATGATGCCATCTACCCCATGGAAGAGGATAGGGATCACGACATGGAGGATGCCGACAATGACCCTAACCAGTATTTCAATACTGCCTTTGACAACGAAGTAATAATGAGTCAACCATATGAATATGAGATGCATGTACCAGAGCCGGAACGTCCTCGGGAGTGCAAGAAGTCTTTGTTCATGCAATCCTCGCAGGACACACCTCCAGATGCCAGCTCCACCCAAGCTCAACTACTTAGCCAGAGTCGTCCAATGCTGAGCCCGGCAACACTAGGGGTGGTGCTCAGGGAGGGTCTGACAGACCCACCAGCAACTCAGTCCACCAAGAAGAAGCAGAGGAAGAGACCGGCGGCAAGAAAATCCAATAAAGCTGGCAATATTGGTTCTAGCAGCCAGCAGCCTTCGACCAAGGTTGACCATGTACCGATGAAACATGCACCATTAATCTATGTTGCGGGAGAGCCAATGGTACCGGCGAATGCACTAGCTGCCATAGAAGGGGATCTCAGGAGACTCCATGACCATGTGCTTTCGAGAGAGAGAAGCCTCCTCGCCTCGGATGATCCAGGATACCCACTTTATACGGTTCATGTGCCGAGCAGTTGCAAGATGTTTGTCCACACATGCCCTGCGGACCTCTTCTTCCTGAGGTTTGATTACATCTTCCAGATGTTTCAAATGAGGACACTCGATTTTACGTTCGTCTGCCTGTATGCGCTGCACATGAACTACATCGTCAGGAGAGAGCAAGTCACCGGTCTTGCGGTCGCGGACCCATACTACATGCATGAGGGCTTCTTGTCAGTCAACGATGACAACCGTCAATATGCGAGTCAGTACATCAAAGAATTCTTGGTCAGCAATAATGACAAAAAAACGATTCTCCTACCTTATCATCCCAGGTAAGTCATCCGCGGATAGCACTATAACACATACATCCTTTTGTGCATTTCAATAGTTACTTTGCACGCATGGAGGCTAAACTTGATCGTGTATTTTGCACAGCGGGGGGTGTCGTGCCGTTCTCATTGTTCTTTACCCGCATTACTCCCGCGCTCTCTATTTGGACCCATCGAAGAACATACAGAAGAAAGATTACACACACATAAAGTATGTTCTGGACAGAGCTATGTTGGGCTTCAGCATGCGGGGTGGCTACATCCAACACAAAAAAACAAATAAGGCCGGGCTTTGTTTCACCCACAAGACTGACTTCTATTGCATCCAGCAACCGGCAAGAAGTGAGAATGATGGATTCTACGTCATCCATCTAATGATGGAGTACAGAAGGGATGTGCAATCACTTTGCATGAAATCCTCATCCGATACCCATATCCAGAGATGGGCCGAAGCCTTTGGAGCCATGCCGGACAATCGACTTCGAAATGATTTCTACTGGATCCAACAGGAAATTGCGTCCATCATCATCAAAGATGTCCTCGAAGAGAATGGGATGTTCTACGTCGGCCCAATATCGCGAGCTCACGTCCGAACCCGCATTGCCCTACAGCGTCAGGACATGACGCCTTTCACTAAGCTTGGGTCTGTCCTCCCGGATATGGACAGATGGGAAGAGTGCACTGCTTAAAAACAATGTGTCTGTTTAGTTACTTGTTACTTTCTATACGACGAAACTTCGAATCTCTCAGTATGACGAAACTATTAGATGTATGGTGTCCCGCTCTAGTTAATTACTTTCGGTACGATAAAATTTGTTAACTATGTTTACTATATATGTTACTTCTATTTCATAACTATTTTGTTGAACTCGCTTCATGGTATATATATGTGCAACTCTGACAGGTATATAGATCAACGATGGCGAGGAAGTGGTATGCCGTGTATGTAGGGCATGTTCCGGGTGTGTATGATGAGTGGCCAGAGTGTCAGGCCCAAGTCTCTGGCTTCTCCGGCGGAAGCCAGAAAGGGTTTGATAGCAGAGCGGAAGCCGAAGCTAGTTACTTGACATTCATAGCAAACCAGGGGATTCAGAACCAGCGCCGCTACAAAAACTACTACATAATACCGCTTTTGATCATCGTGATCGCTCTTATCGTGTATGTCTTAGTTTAGGTAGATGATGAAACATGTGTCTATGGTGACAATGTAAGATACATGTCATCATTATAACTTGTATCGCTATTTCGAGATGATGATGAGATCGACATCATTTGTGTTGAGACTATGTTGATATGATGAGACTATGTTGTACCACTTCGATGATGATGATGAGACATTCCTTTTTCATATAGTTCCAGTGTATGTGTATGTTGTAGCTGTATAAAACATGTAAAAATACGAATACAACAACATAAAAAAAAAGAAAATACTAGCAGTAGCGTGGGGTATTGGAGTAGTAGTAGCGCTGCTTACCAGTAGCGTTTGTTTGTTGGGCCATGCTACTAGCATTAGCGGTAGCGATAGGCAGAGGCGCGCTACTGCTAGATACAGATAGCAGTAGCGCTGGTTCAAACAAGCGCTACTGCTAAAAAATAGTTGTAGCGTCGTAGCAGTAGCACGCCTACCCGTGCTACTAATAGCCAAATAACCAGCGCTACTGATAAGGGTTTTCCTAGTAGTGGTCTACTTATCTATGAACAAAGTAAAAATTGTAAGTAGATGATTTTCTCTAATTGGAACTATTTTCTGAAAAGTGCATGCCTATGACAATCTGCAGTTGTACGTACAAGGCTATTATCACCTGTTATCAAGATTTTAATTTGAAATCATCTTATGGGCTGCTGCAACATTCATGATTGGAACAACCAAGCTCTCTTATTGTTTCTGGTTTAACCAAGAACCAAGAATCCGAGACTACAAAAGGAGAAGAACAAAGCCTTCATCACGGCCTGTTTGCTCAGTAATAACACAAAAGTGTGGTTGTGGCACCCTGATCCGCATGGAGCAGGGGGCCTTCGCACGTCAGCCCTGGATAACACCTAACGCACGATAGGTCCATGATACAGCATTCCAGGTACAAGAATATTCATCAAATACATGTGTATATGATTACATCATTGATGAATACAATTATCTGGCATAGCCCTAAGGCTATTTAAATGGCATCGGAAGTCTATTTAAATGGCGGCGGAAGTCTTCGTTTGGCAGCATATCACTCTGGCTGGGCTCCACAACTCACAGGAGTGGCAAGATTACGGCCTAGCACGAGGGAACAAGCGAACAATTCGAGCACGACCTACAAAACTGGCATGACATGCCAGGTCAGTACATTGAATGTACTTGCAAGAGAACCAAATACATAGCATCCAAACAAACAGATGACAAAGCAAGAACCAAGCGTCTGCAACTACCTATCTCATAGCAGAAACTAAGCATGGCATGATATTAACTAGAGCCATAAATCAAACTAAGCATGAACAACATCATGGCATCTATTAGCATGGCAATAGCATGGCATATCAAACTTACTTCTATCATGGCAACGGCAAAACATGGCATAGCATAGCATCTTGATCATAACATGACATAATCTAAGCATGGCATAAGTTCAATCAAAACATGGCATGGCATCATGAAACTATGCTAAAAATAAACTATCAATCATATCTGATGCAGACATAACATGTTAACTGTATGCCACCATCTCATGTTCTACCATGGTTCTTTAAATGCAAATAACAACTTACTACTCATGCAATGCAACCAAACTTGTGCACTGAGTTCCTCAGACTCTCTTACCAACGGGTTGCCTCGCAACCGAACGGTGATCACTCACGGATCCCAAACGGAACCATACTTGGTTCAACGGGTTACCTTGTAACCAAACGGTGATCACTCACGGATCACAAACGGAACCACTCTTGGTTCAACACTCACCGAGACCTCGTCTCATGATCATATCAACAGATCATCGTGATTACTCATGACTGTCTCATAGTCCAAGTCACCACATTATTTGTTACACATTATTCAACTTAATTATTTCAAGTTTATCCTCCATTTCGACCAAGACCTGATAGTGTGACCTACTACGAACTTGTGCCCATGACCGAGGACGCGGCTACCAATAGATTAAATACACTCTGCAGAGGTAGCGCACTGTACCCACACCACGGAACCCATGGCCTCGCCCTCCCATTTGGGTGGACCAACGGCGTTCCGCCAAAACCGTCTTACTGCCATGACACTCTCCCGGCCACTCCGACTCACTCCCCACTAGGCTAAGTCATGGGTGGCCCCGTGTCTACCCCAGACACCAATGGCCACCGTCGTGGCAAAATATAAACGGTCCCAAATGGGGACAAGGATCCACACAACAACAAAGAGCACACAAGGTTATGTCTGCTTACCGGGCCAGGATACCGCACGCCCATAACCTTCCCTCGTTGCAGGCACCGGCGAGAGGCACGACAATAGACCCAGTTAGGGCCTACCATAACAAGCAAATGTGGTTGCACTAGAAAAAGCTCAATTTGGTGGCACTATGACTCGATCCCATCGATGACGGAGGAGGTTTGTTATTAAGTCATATAATTAACTTCTCCATCATCAATCATCATGCAAGCATTTTTAACATGAATGCAACAACTAGCATGCAACATACAAATGCTTTAATAAAATACTACGCTTCCCTAGTGAACAACTATAGCATAAAGAACATGACAATACCAAGTACTAGCACATCAATGGTGTGTTACAATCATCAAAACATTTTATAACGATGAAAATAAAGTAGAGTAGTGACATGGCATTACCAATATCAACCTTCTAAATATCATGGCAGAAGATATCATGAAAACACAAGCATGCATGTTAAGCATAATGGAATAACTGCAAACAAAAACGATAAGAAACAACTGCAACTACACAGACACAAGGTGCAAGCAAAGTCAACATGCAAGTTTAGGGCTCATGATAAGAGGTTGGCTTGCCTGGGGGTCGACAAATACTCCGGGAAGAAGTGTGAAACGATCGCGGAAAGATTTGCCGGAAACAATTGTCTCTCAAAGGGGGCTGTTTACGGGCAAGGGAAAAATTGTCATTTTCAAAATGTGCAAACATCAAGAAAATGGTCCCATCGAAAAGGGCTCGACGAACAGAGAAATTGAGCATTGGAATCACCTCATTCGAAGTTACGGGTAAAAAGATACGGACATTTAAAGCTCAGGGACTAGTTTATAAAAATACTTCTACAAATAGGTCCCTGGAAGTTTAAACAGAACGTGTCTTTACTGAGAATACGTTTTCCAGAGAGGAAAATGTATTACCGTCCGAAGAAGAGGAAAAATACGCTTTCGGTGATTGAAAGCGCGCAACACAGGAATATGCTTTCAGGCGGGAAAACGGCTTAGCGACGGGGGCGCCGCCACTTATCCACGCTGGCGGGACTGGTTAACACGGCAGAGACGGGGCCGGGCGCCTGGGTCGCTGTCAGGTGGGGTCAGGGAAAAAGCGCGGGGCCCACCTGGCCAGATCAACGCCTCCTCCTGGCCGTCTCCTTCTTCTCCTGACGCGGCACAGAAGAGGCGAAGTGAGGCACGTCGCCGGCGACGGGCCGGCCGGCTCCGGCCACCTCCGACCAGGGCGAAGACGGCGGCGGGCTCAGGGAGAGACACCGCTTCCATCTTGAGGGGAAACGGGTGCCGAGGAAGTCCATAGCCGAGGCAAGCATGGCGACAGAGAGCTCCGCAGCGGCGGCAGTAGCCCTAGGGGCGCGGCCACAGGGCCCTCCGGCAGCAAGGGGAGGGAGTGGAGACGGTCTACGGGATCCGGCGACGCTGCTGGTGGAGGATAGAGGGAGAGGCGCACCCGCCATTGCTTGAATTTGAGCAGGCTGAGGCGGCAGCCATGGCGATGGAAAGGGGATGGAGAGGCTCCGAGGTGAGGGGGAGAGAGCTGTGAGTGGTTGGGGACTGCGAGGGAGCTCAGGGCTTGCTTATATAGCCACGGGGAAGGCTCCAGAAGGAGAGGGGCGAGGTGGCACGCGCATGGCTATGTGTCGGTGCTCCGACGACGGGCACACGCGGCCAAGGCTCTCGGGGAGGGGCGGGAAGGCGGCGAGGGGGATCAAGACGAGCAGCAGAGGCTCACGGAGACAAGAGGCGCTCGCAGACGAGAGGAGGAAGCGGACACCGGCGAGGAAGAAGACGAGTGTCACATCCCTAGCTTCTGGTAATGCTCTAGGCTAGCTTCATGTGTGCATCATGTCTATATTCCGAAAGTTGAAATGAGGAAAGTGAAAGCCTCGGAAATCATTTTAATAAAGGGGCAAGAAACCCTAAAATTGCAATCAGTAAATCCAAAATGCCCTAGAAATAGCTCTGACAATTTTGGCAAGAGTTATAAATCAAACCAAAATTTTGGGACATTTCTAAGGAATTATTTGGGCTCTGATTTTAAATCAATATTTTATTTGAATTTGGAGTTATATTCATAATATATAATGAATATATTCTCAAATGCCCTGAGATATTTTATGTTTATGAGAAGTAGACCTTAAGTGACATAAAATTATCCAGGGGAGTTTTGGCACTATTTTCAAATTTGTTTGAATTTGAATTCAGTGGCAATTAAATAGAAAACAGAACAGAATTATAAAAAAAAAAGAGCAGAACCCACCTGGACTTACCTGGCACCCACTTACCGGCCCAGCTTCCATGCTGGCAGCCCACCGGTGCGGCCCAGCCCACCAGGTGCCTCCCCCCCTGTCGTCTTCTTCCCCTCGCCCCAAAGCTGCTGCTGTCGCCGTGAGAAAGCGCCGCGCACGCAGGCTCCACCTCCTGCTTCGCGCTGGAGGCTCAACCTCCTCCCTGTCCCCGCGCCTGGAGACGCCTCGACCCCCTCCATTCTT